>NW_025246558.1:0-2502 GCF_018294505.1 Triticum aestivum | reverse complement strand
TAAGGCACTTACATGACGAAGAAGGTGGCTACTTGCATATATACTGAATGTTCATTATATTTGAAGGCATAACAAGCAATCATTTGTTTTCTTTTTGGAGAAACACCGACATTGGATTTATAGAAGTCTCAATGGGATATATAGAACATCATTTGAATCAAGACAATAAGAAATCCTAAGTACCCTTTTTTACAATGTGAACTGACGGGATAAAGCATATATAGTGGATGAGCTTCTCCCAGTTTTGTCTATCACTTGTATCAACCGATGACTCATTGGAATTTACTGACTTCCAAGACAAAATATACTCGGATGGCAAAGATTGCTCATGCCAAACTTGAATTAGCTAAAAGCAACTATAACCAGTAACTGAAATATGATCTTAACACGCTCGTGGATTGGCGGAGTGTACCTCTGTATTCTGTTTTCCCTTTTAAAAAATAGCACATTTAACTGATGCATTGTTCGAGCAATCTTCAAATCATTCAAAAAAATCTGAGGCATTGTTCGGCCAGTCTCCTGAGTATGACATGATAGGCCGGCCCCTTAAGCGAGGAGAAGAAGCAAGCAGGCCCAGCAATGACGAGCGAGGCCTCCACAAGTCCACAGAAACAAAACCCGCCAATCCGCCATCCTCCTTCCTCCTCTAGGGTTTTACTACACAGTGCTGCCGTCTCCCTCCCCACCTCCGTCCCCCGCCGCCCCGCCTCCTACCCGGCAGACCACCACCGAGGCCCGATCCAGCGGCCATGACCGGCAAGAAGCACAAGTCCTCCAAGAAGCAGCCCAAGGGCAGCCGCTCGGTGCCAACGCCGACGCGGTGGTCGACACCGGGAAGCGCCGTCGCTCCGGCGCCGCTAAACGCCACCAGGCCGAGGAGGAGGAGTTCATGCCCTCCTCCATCTACGCCAAGATCCTCCGCAAGGCCCTCAAGCAGCAGCAGGAGCAGAAGGAGGAGATCCTCCACGTACTATTCGGTCTTCGAATGGCACAAATTATCAACATGTGCTACTACATGGGCTAGCTGACGTACTAATAAATCATTAAAAATATCTGTGAACTGATTTAGAAACTTAAAACTAAAAGTTAGAACACCATATGACGGAAAACTACTATTTAGAACGTGTATTTGTGGTTACATGATACTTGTATCCTTATATGTTGTGGACACAGTTTGTTGTGCCCGAGGCGCCCAGGTTTTGCAGTATGCAGTAAGTTTTCCATCGGCTGAGATCCAAGGTATCCATCCATCTAGTCTTGGATATAAATTGCTTTTGACCTTGTGACCATGGTGCCAATACTTCGATTATTATACGGAGCCTGATATGTACTACATGCACTATATATTTTCATTAGGTACATGAACACCATTTTTTTAGTATAGTCACCACTAGAATAGATGCATTTTTTCAGTATTGTTACTAATAGAAAGTATTTCACATATATAAGAGATGGACTGTTTTATATCACGCACAAACAACAAAAAGACTAAAAGAACTACATGACAAAAAATAACAATTGAAAGAAGAAATTCTATGAAATTTTGTTCTATCAGGCATGCTTCAAAAGAGGCGTGACATGTCTTTTGGTTGCATATTCATGTGATGACAAGAGAATTAATTTAGTTGGGATGACACTTGCTCACTTTCTTTCACTAAATCTAGTGGGTGACCTCTTTGTGACGGCGGCGAATGTCATATTTGGAGATCGATCGAGGTATATGGCGTCACAAGGCCCAAAACCAAAAATGGTCGAATGACCCTCAAGTTAGAAACCAACCGACCCACAACCATTGAGTTGGGACTGTTGGATTAATAAACCCTTCACCCATCAAAACCTTCCAGCTCCTTGCGTATGGACGGTGCTTGGACACATTTGAAAACCTATACTCTAGTAGTCTGATTACCACTATACTTACATCTGGGTGCCGCTTATTTGCGTAGGACATGTTTGACCAATGTTGTGACCACGCAAGGGATAACTGGTTCTTGTTGTGGGAGGACGCGAAGAAGATGCGGTTGATAGTGAGTGGGGAGTTCCACAGAGAAATGCGGGAGTTCCTCCGCAAGCAAAAATGATCCAAGGGAAGTGACCATCTGGAAAGAAGAGAAGGTGCTACTTGTCTGTACCACATGCTCCTTCATGTGAGGAAGGCCTGAATATACCTACCCAGCAGACAAGTCTTTAGAAGATCCAACTGCAGGAGGCAGAGTGGTAGTCTGGCAGATGTTGAAATCATTTGGACTCGACGGTTGTAAATCGAATGTAATCATATGTTTGATAGGTTCAGTCTGCGGTTTGCGCCATGCTAAATGTAAGCCACAGAAGGTAGTGGATTATTCTGTTAGGCAAATCAAAATCCGATGAACTGTACGTGATCCACTTCTCCAGTTCAGTTTTGCATGGAAGTTGCGTACAATTGTGATTAATCTGTGTCAGTCAGTTTGGAACCAGACATGTTTGCAAAACCGCATCCAGACAGGATTGACAATTTTGATTTTC
>NW_025246557.1:0-2502 GCF_018294505.1 Triticum aestivum | reverse complement strand
TGGGGAAACAAGAGATAGGGTTGATTTCGGACCCCTCCACCAAGGGCCACGAAATTCCCCCCTCTTCCTCCATATATACAGCCCTTAGGGCATCGTTTAGACTTTGGGTTTTGTTTAGATTAAAAGTTCGCCATAGCTGCAACTTCGCGTACTTCGTTTGTGTTCAACAACCAGACAAAGGCGTCACAGAACCCCACCTTGATTAATAAAGCTTTCATCTTATATTCGCAATATCTAGATTGCAATCTTAGTTTCTTGCTTGTTCTTCGTTTGCTCGCAGGAAACAGACCCTCGTGGTCAGGTTGATCGTGCTCCGGCGTGGTCAATAACCTCTCGGAGTTGGTTTAGCGATTGCTAAGGCGCGACGTCCTCGCACGTTCGTAGTCGGATCGTCAAAGTCGACTTCCACCAAAGCGAAATCCACCATCTCATCGAAAGACGGGACACCTTTGCCTCTATCAAGTGGTATCAGATTTCCAGGTTGCTCGGTGAGATTTTACAGTATTTCGTAGTTTAGATCGAGTCTGTTCTTCATACCTACAGTACATGAAAAAGGCACAAAAAAAAATTTAGGGTTAGTTCATCATATCCGAACCAATCTGAGCCTTTGCATAATCTTTTTAGGGTTTTGCTTTGTTGAATTTGCGGTTGCATCGTCGTGTCTAGTTGCTGGTCTTAGAGTCTAGTCTTTTAGAGTTTCGAGTTCTGGTCATAAGTTGTCACGCCGCCGCCGCACCATCATCATCGCCCCTGCCATCTACCACCACCGCTCCGAATCCGTATCCATATACCACCACCAATCCGTGTCCATATACCACCACCGATCCATATCCATATACTACCACCACCGCTGCCATATACCACCACCATATATCCACCACCAATCCGAGTTCCTTGCTTATTAGGTTTGTTTTCGGGATCCATCTAGATTCCGATTCGTGTTTCCTTGCCGGAGTAGGTTTCGGAAAAAAAAAATTGAGTCGGGTAGCCACGCTCCGTTTAGGCCCAAAAATTTTCGAAAACGCATTTTTCGAAAAAATTTCTGGCTATCCTATTTTTAGGTGTTTCTGAGTGTTTTGAGACAGGTGCCATTATAGGAAGTTTTTTTTGACCCGTTTCCAGTTTTTGGGTCCGGGCAGTCAAAAAAAAATTAGTCGAAAAAATTTCGTGCCCATCCTGTCAGTTTGAGCTAAGAAGAGTTTTGAGACACTCGCCATTATAGTGATTTTTCACAAAAAAAAAGCAGCGCAAAAAAAAAGAGCGCAAAAAAAAAGCAGCGCAAAAAAAAAAGAAGAGCGAAACAAAAATTCAGAGTGTGCTTTTCCCTTGTTTACGTGCCACGCCGTGATTTTGTTGGTGTTCTAGGCTCGCGTCTCTAGCACAGTCTAGCCTAGGACCAGCACAGTACCATCGTTGAGCGTTTATTCAACTTTGCATCTCTGAATTGATTATTGCTGACCCTTTTTGCTACCATACTATAAGCCTTCCCAGCTCCACATACATCTACGTCGTGTGTTTGACTCTCCCTGGTAATCGCTCTATCCAAGCTTTGAGAGTTTTTGACTACAACGGTTGCCGATCACCGCCTGCTGCTGGGTAAGAACTGGTAAGAATTTGAGATTTGCTTGACGGATTTGTGATACACCACCACCACTTCTTAGTAGTCTGTAGGATCATATTCTTGTGTGTTTCTATTGCTGCTAACCATGCCAGGATCACAAGCCGACGAGATTGACTGGGAGAATTTATCGAACAAGGAGCTTCATGATAAGTTTCAGCAAATGATGACTGAACAGGTGCAAGATGTGCTGAACAATTTTGAAGAGGCCATGGAGAAGATCACTGGCCTTGAGAAGACGTTCGAAACAAAGCTCGATAACAAGTTTAATGAATTGCTCGCGTGTCTGCCACCACCACCACCCGCTGCACCTAACGCACCTCTCCAACGACAACAACAACGACTACCTCCACGTCGCGAAGCAGACCTCCGCCGAGCAAGCCGTGTTCCTCTTGCGTTTGGCCAAACTGTTGGTGCTGCTATTGATACTTCTGTGGCTCCTGCTGCTGATGTGGAGGAGGATGATTATGTGGGAGATTATGAGGATGAGGTTGATCAAAATCAACACTACGTGCAGCCACCTGTACCACCACCAGCAGGTCGACCTCAGGTATATATTCGTAATGGTAGGCCTGCACCACCACCTCAGGTACGAGATGATGTCCATATTCCTAAACTGAAATTGAATATTCCACCATTTGAGGGTAGATATGTTCCTGATATATATCTTACTTGGGAGTTAGAAACTGAACAACGATTTACATGTTTACAATATCCTGAGGAGAGACGAGTTGCTGCTGCTGTTTGTGCTTTCACTAGTTTTGCATGTGTATGGTGGTCTGAACATTGTAGATTATATCCTATTCCAACTACTTGGGTTGCTTTGAAAACTGCTATGCGTACGCGTTGGGTTCCACCATATTATCAACGTGAATTGCTTCAAA
>NW_025246556.1:0-2502 GCF_018294505.1 Triticum aestivum | reverse complement strand
CGCTTGGGGGCTGGATTGTTCCCACCATTGTTCCGCTTGGGTGCCGTGTCTCTTGGCTTCGGGCACTGTTTAGCATAATGCCCTTGTTGACCACATGCATAGCAGGTGACCCCTGGACGGTATGTGAACTCCTTGTCTCTGGCATGAAATTGTCCGACGGTTCTAGGCTCAGTAGTCGTGGATCTCCTCGTGTCTGTCCTGGGGACCTCAGTCTTGCCTCGGTTGCTGCGGGCAAGAGTCGTCTTGTCCCTCTTCCGCTTGCGGATATCTTCCAGACTACAGCGCTCATTCTCCAGGGTGATGGCCTTGTCCACCAGCGTCTTAAAATCCGGAAAGGTGTGTACAATCAGTTGGCATCTCAGTGCTGGTGCCAGGCCGTCCAGCAATTTTTCCATCTTCTTGTTTTCTGTCATGTGCTCGTCGTAGGCATAGCGAGACAGTTGGGTAAACTGGTCGTTGTATTCTGTGACGGACATGCCTCTTTGCTTCAGGTCATCAAACTCTCTCTTCTTGATCTTTAGGATGCTCCTGGGAATGTGTGCCCCACGGAAGCCTTCCTTGAATTCTTCCCAGGTGATGTTGTGTTCCCTGGGGTGCATGTGTAGGAAGTTTTCCCACCATGCTGCGGCTGCTCCAGTAAGGTAGTGTGGTGCATAAAGCACCTTCTCATGATCTGAGCACTGAGCGATAATCAGTTTCCTTTCAATCTCGCGAAGCCAATCATCGGCTTCCAGTGGCCTGTCGGTGTGAGCAAAAGTTGAGGGGCGAGTCTTCTGTAACTCAGATAACTTGGAATGTGGTTGATAGGGTTCACGGTGGTTTCCCATATTGATGACATGGTTCATCATCTCCTAGTGTTGTTGCTGGCTTTGCTCGAAGAGACGGCATACTTGAGATAGTGCCGCTTCGCTGTCCTATTGGCTGGACTGACCCTGAGTGAAATTGTTGCTGGTCTGTGTTCCGTAAACCTCTTCTGGCTGATTGGGCATAGAGCGAGTCCAAGGGCGAGACATTTTTCTAGTCTGGGGTATCATTTGCAAAACCCATGAGAAAAACTGTGTAGCGCAGGAAAACTCTTGCAAAGGTAATAATAAAAAAGGCTTCAAGGTTTTCAAAGAAACACAAATGATTTTCACGGAGAAGAAGTGCTTAACACAAATCTTACATGCTAAAGCAAACACAAGATACAGCACTCAGGTTGTGCGTACACAATCCTGACATGTTATTTAAAACTAGCGTACTACTCCGGAAGGCAGCAACCACACCAATACAAACTAGCGTACGGATAAAAACAACACATCATACAAGCAGGCATAACACGCGGCTACTCGGTGCTCTCAGTCGGAGATGGTGAAGATCTCCTTCCCCTTGCCGATGGCAAGGCTCAGCGGTCCAGGAGAGTCAACCTCCTCCTCTCTAGCTGGCTCCTGGCGTGCGACGCTGCGCGGCGGTGATGGTGCGGGGGCGACTGGTGGTAGAGCGCGTGCGGCAGGCGGTGCGGCTCTGACTGGAGTAGGAGCGATGACTCGGTCGAACTCCTCAGTGGTAGGCAGACGGCGAGCCGTGGCCAAAACGGCCGGTGCATACGAGGCTGAAGACGAGACGAATGTCAGAGGCGGCGCTGTGTGGAGAAGCTCCTTCCTGCTGGCAGGACCGCCCCGGACTAAGTCCATGCGGGCAGCCACAAGATCATCTACGAGGTTGTCGAAAGACTCCTCCAGCGCCTTGAGATACTCCACAACCATTTCGATGGCTTCATCTCGTTCTCCCCGATGGCAGACGGACGCATAGTGGCTGGTGTAAGGCACATGGCATGGGAGGTAGCGGTAGCGACGAGTCTTCATCGTAGGAAGGATGTCCCGAAGGCGAGCTATCGCCTCACGGGTAGCCATCTGCATGGCATACCTCTCCGTAGGCATGGCCCTTCCCACTAAACGGAAGTGGCGTGCAGCAGAACGTCCTCCCTTGAACTGCACCACGGCTTGGTGCATAGACACGTCGTCACTGAGCTTGTGCTGATAGAGTGTGAACTCCGGGCGAGCTGCTGGCCCGATCGCGAGCTTGGTGATGGAGACGAGGAGCTTGACAAACCCCTCGGGCACGTTGGTGAACACTCGATTCTCACAGCTGCTGCCAGCCATCTACAAAAGTAGGCAAAAATTCTGAGTAGTCATGTCATAAATTTTATGATAACCAACAGAAAATAGCTACAATTGCAAAATGCTGAAAAAGCACAAAAGACGCTAATAACCGATTAGCGATCGCACCTAGTGGCTTCCTACAGTCAGCCTGGCTCTGGTACCAAGCTTGTCACGACCGGTTTTTCAATAAAATAATTATTGAGAGACCAATCCCTTTTACGGACCAGCGAAGAAGAATTCCTTCTCACTGGTAGACAATAATCTTGGTCACAGAAGAAAAATACCAGGAGTACTAAATATAATACAAGGTTGAGCAGAGGCTGCTCAACAATTTATTACATGCACGCCGCTAAAACAATGC
>NW_025246555.1:0-2502 GCF_018294505.1 Triticum aestivum | reverse complement strand
CGAAGTGCAGGAGAGTGCATGGAACGTCGGCGGCACCCTGCGAAAACATGTAGGGCGTCAAGGATGCCCAGTCAAAGGCAAGGAGATGAAGTCATCGGCCGAGAGGCTTAGTTACCGTGATGGCGTTGAGCTCGGCTAATGTCGAGGCACCGCCAACGGCGGGCATGCAACTGACGGAGGGGCCGCTTGCTGCCGAGGTGCCGGCCGACGTACACCCAGGTGCATTAAGCTCCAATGCCAATGCCAGCGCTGGAGACACCAATACCGCCTCCGCCAGAGACACCAATGGAGCCGCCTGCGCGTTGTGCGAGTTGCTGGCCGTGAAGCTGGGAACCGGGGGCGGCCCCTGTTGGCCGCCCACAATCCACGCCTGCAGCCCCTCAATCAAGCTAGGCACAATGGTGGTGAGCGTTGTTCCCAGTTGTTGTTGCACTTGCTCTTGGACAATCTCCGGAATCCGCGCCACTTGTGCCTTGAGTTCTTGAACCTCGCGCGACTGGCTTTCCGAGCTGGTCTTTTTCTCCTTTCGCCCACCAGCGTTATAGTATGACGACCATTTTGTGGACAAGCCTTTGCCGGCCAGACGACCAGCTGACGACGGCTTACTGAGCTTATCCTTGTTTTTCATTATGTTCAACGCCCTATTTAGAGTGCTGTCCCAAGCTGGGGAGCTCTGAGACGACCCCGCGCTACTGCTTTCAGTCTCCTGCGGAAGGAATGTGAACCATTTAGAAATTTGGCTTCATTAACTAGAATGCAACCATATATGTAGCTAATTACGCGGGGGTGTATTCCTCACCAGAAATTTCTTAAGCGCCTTGGTCTTCGGATCCGTGGTAAGCTCCTTTGTTACCGGGTCCTCCTTGTACCGGGCCCTGACATAGTTCCTGGTCTGCTTCTCACGGTATTTCTCGAAGCGGGGCGGTAGGCCTTGCTCGGCACGCTCCGCGTCCTCCTTGTCCCATATAGGTTCCGCCACTCTGTAACCGTCGGGACCGAGTTTGTGGACCCCTAAGTTCAAGTCCCGCATCTCTTTCCCCCACTGACTAGATTCCTCGGATGCGCCGCTCTCGCACTTGATCTTGAACTCCTTGTAGTCATCTTCGCTCATCGAAGGATTTTTTGCCTTGATCTTCTCATAAATTTCACCTTTGTTAATCATTCTCTTCACCGCGCTTCTCCAAGTAGACAGGGCCGTTCTCATCTTCGTGAGGGCGGCACTGTTCACTTTATTCCCTGAGAGGCGTGTGTTTGCAAACTCAACGGGGGACTTGTATCGTTCGTGCAGCTTCATGAAGAGGAGGTTGCGCAAATTCCCTCGGTCCTTATGCCTTAGGTTCTCGGTGTTGATCGAGACGGTGCTCCGGAGAATGCACCCGAGCTGAACCGAGTACCCCTTGACTAATTCTTTGGGCGCTGTTGGATCCCCGTCGCAGTTCACTTCAGTAAATTCCTCCTTGACGGTGCCAAGCACGTTTGGGCGCCGGTCCTTCCGTTGCCTCTTCGGTTGGCTGCCATCTGTTCGTGCGCTGCCATCATCAGTGGTGGCATCCTCGGCGGCACCATCAGTGGTGTCATCCCCGACGCCACTAGGGGTGGTGTAGTCAGGATCGGTGTCTTCCGCGGCGTCCTCATAGCGGTGAGGTTCTTCCTCCATCTCCTGGGACAGCTCCCAGAATGCCTTGCCGCCCGAACCGCCGGCCTCATCGTTGTGGGCCATGTTTCGCTCTAAATAGGAAAAAAGTTTGGTCAAAAAGTTGGTTATTTTCAAGGAACAAGATCATGGTCTCATCATTTAGGGTTTGTCGACACCAAGGCATCCTATAAGCTAAGCTTTTATCATTTAGGGTTTGTCAATGCCGAGGCACCCTAAAAGCCTAAGCTTTCATCATTTAGGTTTTTATCGACACCAAGGCACCCTAAAAGCCAAGGTTTTATAATTTAGGGTTTGTCGACTCTAAGTTGGGCCTAATCACTTGGCTCTATTGCCACCTATGGTTTAATGCAGCAAGAATAAAGGGGCAGTTGATCCTACTTAATTAAGTACTAAGATACCCCGGCCCATGCATTAGTCGCAAGTACCCCATATGTCCTATTTTTAGCAAAGTCATGCTAAAATTCACGGAAAATTTCAGCATGACCTTTGCTGAAAATAGGACATATGGAGTACCCGAATTTTCAGGAACGGAAGTTAATCGACATTCCGGCAAACTCAAGGGTCTCTCGGGGTACCTGCAAATCATCTCTTCCTTTCTTTGTTCAGTTTGAAATAGTAGTGGCCATGGTGATGGACACAGAGGGCCAAATTGCCAGCCAGATTTGCCTTAAAGATATTGCTGAATCATTGTGTGGCATATGCTTCTCAATTCTCATCTGCTTTTCCTCAAAAGAGAAAATCTCATCTGCTGGACCATGACCAAAGCTTGACTTGACTAGATGGTACTTATACTACAGTGCACACTGAATTCATTCAGTTCACTCACACTTGCTTTGTGTACTCAT
>NW_025246554.1:0-2502 GCF_018294505.1 Triticum aestivum | reverse complement strand
AAGGTGACGCAGCACCTATTGATGAGGACATGACTACCTTGGATATGACCAAAAATATTGCATATATGCATGTTTGTCAGGTGATTTCTAGTGCAAACTATTCAATAATCTATTTATGTTATCCAGAACAAAAATACTTCACACACTTTTGTGTTTTGTCTAATTGCAGGTGTATGGGATATTTGTACAATGCACATATGAAGATAAGGAAGAAAGAGATGTTTATTTGCTGTCCAAAAAGTTCTCTCACGTCACTTTTGGCCCAAGAGAAGATAGAGTCCAAGTCTCTCACGTTCTGGATTCAGATTCGGACTGCACAGACATACCTGACTCAAAACGCACACAAGTTTTTCATACGGACTCCGAATTGGGTGATTCGTTTTTTGTTGGAAACTAGATTTCGTGCACTTTCCAACCCAATTGGAATCACCTTCAAATTCGTCCGGAGCGTTGAGTTGTGGACGAAACAATCTGATGCTGCAGCAGAATCCGAGTCAAACTACAAGTCCAAAGGTGTTACATCACCTCCACTTGGGCCCATTGGCCTTGTACGACCTACATCAGTTTTCAGGTTGCTCGGTGACAATTTCCAGTTTTTCCTAGATTAGATTTATTTTCTTACCTATTGTCCAAGAAAAAGCCACAAAAAAAGTTAGATCTATTCATCCTTTGTCCTAGCCAGACTGAGCCTTTGCAATTTTCTTTTCCTTGTTTGCATTATTGAATTATCGGTTGCATCGCCGTGTCGAGTTGCTGGTCTTAGTGTCTAGTTCCTTTAGAGTTTCGAGTTCTGTTCACATTAGTCACGCAGCCGCTGCATCATTATCCCATCCGCTGTCCACCATCCCATCCACCAATTTCCACCACGTGCTACGCACTATTTATTGTCATAATCATAGTTGAGGTCACTCACATCTTCGCCTGATCGAATCTGCATCTTATCTAGTTTGTCTTGAAAAGGAGGGAGAAGAAAAAGAAAAAAAAGGCGTGAGAAAAAAAAGAGAGAAGAAAAAAAAATTGGATCTATCTAGAATCAATCTCGTACCTGAATTCGGATTGGAATCTGTTTTGCGCACTGTTCAGTAAAACAGGTGTATCTTCGTCATACAAAGTCAGTTTTGGCTCCGTGAGTACTCAAATTGAAGATAGTGATGAGCCGCATCTAAATAGTTGCAGAAGCTAGTTCAATATTTGACACCTCAAAATCGGCTTCTAAATAGGTCTTTTTGCCCTCCGAAGTTCGTGAACACAACTTGTTCCAATTTTTCAGGCCAGTTTTAGAATTCTTTGACTCCTCATATCAACTCGGAATTGAGTGATTCTTTTTGCATTGGAAAGCTTGAGTTAGTAGCATTCTTTGAAAGAATTTATCAAAAAATTGTCTCAAACTTTTCAAGAGGAAAGTTGGAGAGAGAGTTGTTTTTCATCATTATCTTCACTGCAGTTGTGATCTTCACTTATATCTTGCTGTCAAGAGCTACTTAGTATCCTTCATTGATGCTAGTTGTGCTACGCCGTGACCTCATTAGTGTTTTAGGCTCGCGTCTCTAGTCCGGTCTAGCCTAGGACCAGCACAGTACCGTCGTTGAGCGTTTATTCAACATTGCATCTTTGAATTGATTATTGCTAATCTTTTGCTACCATATATAGCCAACCCAGCTCCACATATTTCTACACCGTGTATACGTACACTCCCCTGGCAATCGCTTTACTCAATATTCGGAGTTACTTGACACCGCTGGTTGCCGATCACCGCCTGCTGCATGGTAAGAACTTGTAAGACATTGATATTTGCTTTACTGTGAGCGCTTTACCACCACATCCTAGTAGTTATAGGAACATTATTTTTGGGTTTTGTTTCTTGTTCTACTAATCATGACAGGATCCAGAGTCAATTCATGGGCTTTGTCAATCGCGGGAGACGTGCCACCACCTTTGCAAATACCACAACCGTCACGAGAGGTGCACAAACATCCAAATGCACATGATCAGGTTAATGTATCTATACCACCATTTAATGGCCATTTTAAACCTGCTTTATATATTGAATGGGAGTTCGACATAAAAAATATATTTGCTTCCCATAATTTCAATGAACATAAAAAGGTTAAGGTTGTGGTTGGTTCTTTCACTGGTTATGCTTTGGTTTGGTGGAGTGAATATTGTCGGTTACACCCTGATTATATACCTACTACTTGGGATGATTTGAATCTTGCCATGCGACATACTTTCGTCCCTGCTTATTATACTCGTGACATGATTAAGAAGTTGCAACACTTAAAACAAGGTAGTGAAACTGTAACAAAATATTATGATGATTTACAAACTACCTTGTTGCATTCCTCTTTAGAAGAAAGTGAAGATGATTTTATGGATAGATTTTGGGGAGGATTAAACCGTGATATTGAAGAGATACTAATTCATGAAGAGTGTTATCCTATGGACCATTTGTTTCATCTTGCTTGCAAAGCTGAACAGGAAATAAAACGACGTGTTGGCCAC
>NW_025246553.1:0-2502 GCF_018294505.1 Triticum aestivum | reverse complement strand
TGAACCGCCACTGCCGCCCCTGCCTCCCTGTTCGTGCGGGAACGGGAGGAGGACGGCCACAGCCCCGTGGGCCGCGACCCACACGGGGCCCATCAGCGCCCCAGATCCACGGCCCAGCTCCCTCCTCCTCGACTGGGCACGACCCATGGTGAGGACGCGTCAAGCCCCTCCCCTGTTCCTGTTGGGCCGGCCAGTTTCGGCCCGCTAGTTTATTTCCTGGTCCTGAGATTTTTTTCTATTTTCCTGAGACGGCAGATTTTACAGAAAACCCCCCTAGTTTCATGCATTTAATAACTTCACAACCGTGCATCGGATCTAAATAAATTATATATGAAAGTTGTTTAGAATTTTGTCTAGTTTAATAATTTGCAACTTTCATCCATGTTTGAAATGTTTAAAATGCTGTTTGGTTAAATTTGCTCCTATGCCATGCTAAAATGCTTTATTTCATAACTAATTAACCGTAGCTCCGAACTTAATAAACTTTATATGTAAATGGGGTAGAAAAATGCCTAGTTTAACATGGTGGCTTTACTTTGCATGTTTAACAACTCTAAAATTGCGTTTAGGGCAGAACAGTACCAAACCTTAAAATATGCATATGGGGTTTTACCGGAATCGTTGTTCGCTGTTTCCGGCCTCATTTAAACTTGCCTAGATAGGTAGTTTTGTTGTGCTTCACCCCCTTGCCATGTTAATCAACATTTAATATTGGTGGGTTCATAAACGAGATCGAACTAAATAACTTGTCGTGGTGTTTCGTCAATATGCACCTTTGCATATTGAGCTCCACTTAATTTGTAGGATTCCTTATGCATTTTGCCATGCCATGTATCTTTAAACCGGACATGCATCATATTTGGTTGTGCATCATGCCATGTTTATGTGGTGGTTGTTTACTATGTTGTTTGCTTCTTTCCGGTGTTACTTCTTCGGGTTAGTTCCAATAACGTCGCATTGTGAGGATTCGTTCGACTTCGTCCGTTTATCTTCTTTATGGTCTCGTCTTCTTTCTTGCGGGATTTCAGGCAAGATGACCATACCCTCGAAATCACTTCTATCTTTGCTTGCTAGTTGCTCGCTCTTTTGCTATGCCTATGATGCGATACCTACCACTTGCTTATCATGCCTTCCATATTGTTAAGCCAAGCCTCTAACCCACCTTGTCCTAGCAAACCGTTGTTTGGCTATGTTACCGCTTTGCTCAGCCCCTCTTATAGCATTGTTAGTTGCAGGTGAAGATTGGAGTTTGTTCCTTGTTGGAACATGGATATTTTGTTGGGATATCATAATATCTCTTATTTAATTAATGCATCTATATACTTGGTAAGGGTGGAAGGCTCAGCCTTATGCCTGGTGTTTTGTTCCACTCTTGCCGCCCTAGTTTCCGTCATATCGGTGTTATGTTCCCGGATTTTGCGTTCCTTACACGGTTGGGTTATAATGGGAACCCCTTGACAGTTCGCTTTGAATAAAACTCCTCCAGCAAGGCCCAACCTTGGTTTTACCATTCGCCACCTAGCCTTTTCTTTTCCCTTGGGAGTCGCGCTCTCGAGGGTCATCATTATTTTAACCCCCCCGGGCCAGTGCTCCTCTAAGTGTTGGTCCATCTTGTCAGCTGCCGGTGGCCACCAGGGGCAACTCTGGGCTGGCCTACCGGAAGTTTGGACAATCCGGTGTGCCCTGAGAACGAGATATGTGCAGCTCCTATCAGAATTTGTCAGCACATTCGGGTGGCTTTACTGGACTTGTTTTACCATTGTCAAGGATGTCTTGTAACCAGGATGCCGAGTCTGATCGGAATGTCTTGGGAGAAGGAATATCCTTCGTTGACCATGAGAGATTGTGATGGGCTAAGTTGGGACACCCCTGCAGGGATTTGAACTTTCGAAAGCCGTGCCCGCAGTTATGGGCAGATGGGAATTTGTTAATGTCCGATTGTAGAAAACCTGAAGTTTATCTTAATTAAAATACATCAACTGCGTGTGTAACCGTGATGGTCTCTTCTCGACGGAGTCCGGGAAGTGAACACGATGTTGGAGTTATGTTTGGTGTAGGTTGTTCTAGGATCACTTCTTGATCATAGTTTCTCGACCGCGCTTTGCCTTCTCTTCTCGCTCTCTTTTGCGTATGTTAGCCACCATATATGCTAGTCGCTTGCTGCAGCTCCACCTCATACCACTACCTTACCTTTAAGCTTAAATAGTCTTGATCGCGAGGGTGTGAGATTGCTGAGTCCCCGTGACTCACAGATACTTCCAAAACCAGTTTGCAGGTGCCGTTGAACCGTGCAGATGACGCAATCAAGCTCAAGGAGGAGCTCTATGAAGATCTTGTCCTTTATGTTGTTTCGTTCTAGTTGATCAGTAGTGGAGCCCAGTCGGGACGATCGAGGATCTGTGTAGCATTTGGGGTAGTCTTCTTGTATTTTGGGTTCCGTAGTCGGACCTTGAGTGTATTTGGATGAATGTAATGCTTTATTCATGTATTGTGTGAAGTGGC
>NW_025246552.1:0-2503 GCF_018294505.1 Triticum aestivum | reverse complement strand
TGATCATGTGCTAAGAACAATTAAGTAGGGTTGGTTTGATGACTATGAGGATGATGATCGTATGACTTGTTATTAATAACGAGTAGAAGTTGTATGATGATGATTAATTAGTAGGACTTGTTATTATATATGATGATGCATGATGCGAGCATGAAGAGTTATTATATATGAGCGGGTGAAATGAACATGGATTGGATTGAAGTGAAGGCAACATGCATGTGGTGCATGTCGAAAGAAGTACAATCCAAACTTGATCAAGTTAGGATTAGTATTACTTTTGACCCGCACCACATGTTGCCTTCACTTCAATCTAGGCCATGTTAACGTTAGGCATAGCAGCAGCGTTGGTAACCAAGCACGAAGATATATAAGAGAGGATACTTCTCTCTATTAGCTAGCTAATAACAACCTAAATTAACCCCCAAAACCCCTAAACCAGCCCCTTTCAAAAAAAACATCATCTCCAGCCAGCTGCTGACACGTGGATGCCTTTTGGTCCCGGTTGGTGTCACCAACCGGGACAAAAGGCCCCCCTGCCTGGGCTGGCCGCAACGGCCACGTGGAGGCCCATCTGTCCCGGTTCGTGTAAGAACTGGACTAAAGGCCAAGGGCATTAGTAACGACCTTTCAGTCCCGGTTCCTAAACCGGGACAAAATGCCCTTACGAACCGGGACGCCCTTTTTCTACTAGTGTGTACTAACCTCTGAAGAGTGTGTGTATAATCTATTGATAGCCGCGCCCGCGGATATGGGCCCAGTTGGTAGTAGGTCACACTATAGGTCAACAGTGATAATAATAACTTGTTTAAAAACAACCCTGGTTCGATGATGAGAGAAGTTGGTTCATCTTTATGTGATCGTGAGAGGATCACAGTGTTATCGAGGATATCGAGTTGGTGGATATTTGTGGTGTTATGCGAGAATCACGGGTAAAGGTCAAGCTCCTTGTGCTCATGTAATGATTACTACGGTATTGTTAATACCAAGCTTGATTGGATCCTAAGATGATTGTGTGATGTCCGCGATGGTAAGTGATGCATGTGATGGTTACGAGGTAACCCCCGAGCAGAGTAAGTTGGTGCATAATAGTGTTATCATGTTGCATGCTAGTTTCATCATGTTCACCTTGTTCATGCCATGTTGTTCTGATAGTATCATGTTAATCCTTGTTTAACCTGTAATTGCCAAGCTGTTGTTTGTCTTGATTGATTTGGTTGCTGTGAGCTTGCAAGTACATTCAGTGTACTGACCTAGCATGTCATGCCAGTTTGCAGGTCATGTCAGATGTGATTTCTTGATTGTCGTGGATCCCTTGTTTTTGAGCTAGGATAAGAGTTCCAGTCAGAGTCCTTGCGGAGTGGAGTTCATCACTATCGTTGTTGTCCGCTGTTAGAGTTATTCCGTCGCTTCGAGTTGTTCTGCTGCTTGCATAGAGCAATCGTGGCAGGCGTAGTGTCGTCGTGTTGATCTAATCCCCTTGTATCCATATAGATTGTAATAATGAGTTGATTTGTTCTATGCTAAGCAGTGCCGTATTTCAGAAGACTTCTCCTCGATCTCTAGTCTGGAATACGAGGCGTTCCGGTTTCTCTGAGTTGGGGTGCCACATAGGTAAATGATAAAAGCAGAATTTTTGATGTGGAATGCTGCCTAACATGTTCATCATATTCTTTTCTTTTTAGCATCGACATACGAACTTATGGATGATTCAAAGCAATAGTCTATAATTTGACATTAAAACTATAATATTCAAGCATATCAATAAGTAACCAAGTCTTTCAAAATATCAACCCTAAAGAATGGATAAAAAGCAGAAAAGAACCGTGTCCATTTGCGTCGGCGCGTTAGAGTTGCCCTAAGGGATGCCACATCAGATTTAGTTGGAGGAGAGAGTAGACAAAAGAGAAGAGAAGCGGACTACAAACTTATAGCTAGTTATAGCACAAACTCTGACACCCTTTGCGAGAGAAAGAGGTGGGTTACATATTAATGATATAGCATACTAGTATGACTAACTAGTGTAGAGTGAGCTACTAGATTGGTTATAAGTGGCAACTTCATATAGCTGATTGTTGGTTATACTATTAACCATGCTTTTACTTCCACTATGGCCAGACTGATTCTGTAGGAGCGTGGTTAATAAGATAGCTAACCACTAGCTATAACATATTGTCATGTCATCTATAGGCAATGTAATAGCCAACATGTATAATAGTTAGCTACAAGGAAATGCTACTTTATTACCAGTGACCCACCTTATAGCACGGTTAATAATATAGGCAGCTAATGGCTATATGAAACTGCCATGTCATCTATGGCCACCATCTATAGGCAGTCATACAACAATGTAGGTTATAAGGTTGGCTATTACATTAGTGCTTTTTTTCATCTTATCTCTATCTTTTTCATCACATTTTATTGTATTTGCCTAGGAATGTGTATATAGCTAGGCTATTGCATGAGAGTCGACTCACCTTACTTTTTCACACCTCTCTTCTCCACA
>NW_025246551.1:0-2503 GCF_018294505.1 Triticum aestivum | reverse complement strand
CCTCCCTCCCTCCAACCAACGACAACGGCCCGAGATCCATGGCGACGGCGGCGGCAGCGGCCCAATGGAAGCGGCGGCTAACCCTAGCCGCTGCGGCGCTCCTCTGCTGCTCACAACCAAGGACCAGGTCCATGGATCTGCGGCAGGGGCCTCCCTCCTCCATCTCCCAGATTGTGAAGCTGCCTCGCCATCCGGAGATTCCCAGCAGCAAGCGCCGGACGAGGAGAGGACGACGACCGTGACCTGCGGGAGGCCCGAGCTCGACGTCACCGGCGACGACGTCGCACCGCACAGGGTCCCTCCCTCCTTCTCCCCATCGATTCCTCTCTCCTTCATTGCTTCCTTCTCTCTCCCATTCCAATAGACTTTTTTGCTTTGATTCAGATCAGCAGGAGCTCTTCCCCTCTCTGGATCCATGAAGGGCGACGACCGGGACCCCTCGCTCGAGCCCCACGAGCTGGACGAGCTCGACAGCGAGGTCATCTGCCCCGTCCACCATGATTCCCCACAGAACAAGAAGGTCGTCCTTCTCGCTCTAGTTTCTTTTCTTTCCAAATGCTTGTTGCTCTGCTCTAGGATAGTTCTCCAGGGGCTCTCAAATTTTCTTTGTCTAAACCTGATGCAAAAAACGTGGTCACATTGTTTCCTGATACTCACAAGTTACAGCCATCGATAGGCTAGCATCGCTGGATATTTTGTTTTTCTTCTCTCACCGTGTGAGCACTAGTAGCGTAAAATTTGTGAGATCTGCTACTTAGTTAAGAAACTGCTAGTTTAATAAGTAATTCCCAATGAGATGCCCCTGTTGGTTCCTTCGATTTTTCTTGTGTATGGAGGGAAAGTAATTCATTCATCTCACAGAATCGACTGACCAAGAGTAGATTGTTTGTTAACTAGGCCTGCTATTACACTGATTCTCTGTTATATAATATGTGCAAACTTTCTATTTGTTATGTGGTGAAAATAGCCATCGTATTGATTTCCACACAATTAAGTTGATGAAATTTATGACACATGATGGTGGTGCTTGTTGCCATGGA
Organism: Triticum aestivum; assembly: GCF_018294505.1. Lineage (NCBI taxonomy): Eukaryota > Viridiplantae > Streptophyta > Magnoliopsida > Poales > Poaceae > Triticum > Triticum aestivum. The sequence goes on along the minus strand of NW_025246551.1, from coordinate 1,463 downwards.
ATGCTTGGTTTGATCCCATTTGTTGTCAGCAAATATATGTGTTGTATTTTTGTACATTTTGTTATGAAAGACAAGTCCCTTTGGAAAAAACACTACTTGAAGGAAAAGGGGAAGCCAAAATAGTTGACGACTATGTATTCTCAGTTATTGGTAACATCAAAATCTGGTACAACTCACGCTTGATTATTATTGGGTTAATGCCAAGCTGCTTATACAATCGATGATGCTATTTTTTATATGCATACCTAGAAGTAGCTGACATCCTTGTACTTCATCGGCTAATATAATTGATGCATACAAGTAGGCTCCTGATCTTTGCTCAATTTAATATATATCACAATTTGATGAATTCCTTGTTTCCAGTACATGTCACCAATTTCAGGATATTACGTAGTAAGTGCCTCCGTCTGACAAGATGTAAAAATAAACCTTTTCCTGTCCTTTACTCTTTTTTATTTGTTTATAATGGAAACTAGTGCAGAGTTAGATACGTATACCGCTTGAAGATTTGCCCTCTTAAGACCTCTTAAAATAGTTCAGCCATAGTTTGTATCTACACGTGCCTTGAGCATCCATATTTTACCCAGCTGATATATCTTTGTTATTATCTAGATTTGTTCTCATGGTGGTTAACTTGGTTTCTTAAAGCCATTGTTTACTGGAGGTCATTGGTATATACTGTTTTTGCAAGCGTATACACAGAAAGCGGAGGCTCCTTTTTCAGAACGGTTCCAAGAAAATTCTAAGTGATGTAATATTGATGTTTGTAAATCACAACGTCCACCACTAAATGTCTCTGCACATTTGTAGGCCTTGATTTGATATAAAAACAATCCAACTTATCTTCTTGCTTATGTCCTGGATTTCACTATGACTCTCTTTGGATTTCTTGTTACACGGCGTGCTGCCCCATAGGTGTAGATGCTCAGATATTCCTACTGTAGGTGTGCCTTTCACATGTTTGCTGAGATGTTTGATAAAAAATACGGCCTTATGCAATTCCGTCAAAATAGCTTAGTGATTGCTACTCCATGGCGTACATGTAAGTCCCCTGAGATCCCATGTCGTACTGTAGGTGTGACTTTTTACTATTATGCATATGCGCGTTCAAGCTGGCATACACTAATTAAGATCACAAGAAACATAGACATGATTCTGGTTTGCAATGAAGATATTAAATATGAAATTGTTGGAGGGTATGTGGCGGTATTTATAGTTAAGTAGTGCCTTCTGTTTCATGGTGATACATTTTTGGTTCTCCTAGTCTGAACATATCTAAAATGCAATCTGTACACGATGAACCAATGAAGAAAGAAACTTCAGAGTTCAGCTTGTACCTTAATAACCTTGCATTGCTTCGATACACCCTTTTGTTCCTGTATTCTGATTCGGCTTGTACCTTGATAACAGTGAAGTAATTTTTAAGCCATGTGTATAGACTAAATTTGTAGTTCTCATGCAAG
>NW_025246550.1:0-2503 GCF_018294505.1 Triticum aestivum | reverse complement strand
TGTTGGCTCTCCAAAAAAGAAGAAAAAGAAACATAAGGAGACTGAAAATTCCAATGATCCTGTTACAGACGAAGAGCCAGCTGTTGATCCAAACAGTGTATCTATCTCCGATGCTGAGACTGAAGATGGTGCTGAACCTGAAGATAAAAATAATGAGAAGAATGATCCGCCTAAAGTTCGAGAAGAAGAAGCACCTCACAAACGTAAGAGGTACACTAAAGAAGAATTCATCGCAAGAAAACATGGGAAGGAAAGAGAACCATGGGTACAGAAACCCATGCCCTTTCCAGGTAAGTCCGTCAAATCTAAAGAAGAAGAGCATTACAATAAGTTTTGTGAGTGGATTAAGCCTCTTTTTCTTCAAATCCCCTTGGCTGATGCTATTAAGTTACCCCCTTATTCGAAATATATGAAAGATATTGTTACTAATAAGAGAAAAATTCCTAGTGAAGCAATATCTACTATGCTTGCTAACTACTCTTTCAGTGGAAAGATTCCTGAGAAGCTTGGTGATCCAGGTATACCCACCATTCCTTGTTCCATAATGAATAATTATGTCAAGATTGCTCTGTGTGATCTTGGAGCAGGAGTGAGTGTTATGCCTCTCTCTCTTTACAAGAGGCTTTGTTTAGAAAAACTAATTCCTACATATATCTCTCTACAGATGGCTGACAATTCAACCGCCATCCCGATAGGTATTTGTGAGGATGTTCCCGTAAAAGTTGCTAATTGTTTGATCCTCACTGATTTTGTTGTGCTTGACATGCCCGAGGATGGGAGCATGTCCATTATCCTTGGTAGACCTTTTCTTAATACTGCAGGTGCTATTATTGATTGCAATAAAGGAAAAGTCACCTTCCACGTGAATGATAAAGAACACACGGTATATTTTCCAAAGAAGATGGACAGGAGGCATGGCCTCAACTCTATAGAAAATATTGAGACCGTGAAGGTTGGAGAATGGGATTGTCCACTACATGTGCACCACAAATACAAAACTGTTATGGTGGGGACAATGGCCATCAAAGTAAAGGTTCAGTAATTACTTTGTAAGAGGTGAGGCTTTTTGTTCTATATATCGCTTGTTTGTTGGTAAGACTTGATCAACCTTACTAATAAACATGTGTTATGTAGATAAAAAGTTGAGCTTGTTATATTGTCATTTATTTTAGTCTTTACTCTTTTTGCTGTACCAAGATGTTTATGTTTTGAAGCTTCACGATACTAATCATTGCTTTGAGTTTTCAGAAAGTCATGCAGCTTTTTGAACTTCAAGAAATTTTCAACAGTGAAGTTTTCAGAAAAATTCCAGAAAAATAAAAATAAAAATTTCCACGTCAGAAGTGAACCAGAGGCACCTGGGACTGGCCAGGGGGAGCCACCAGTGGCCCAGGCGGCCAGCTGGCGCGGCCCAGCCCCTGGCCGCGCCCACAGGGCGCCTGGGGCCCACATAGCCCCTCTCCAGGTAAGTCTTCTTCCTCTCTCTCTCATTTCCCCCGAAAACACGATTTCTGCACCTGTTCTTGCGTTCTTGCTGTTCTTGGAAGCGATTCTTCGATCTCTCTCTACAGCCTATCATTTGGGCTGAGATTTTGAGCAAATACTCCCTGGTATGTGACTCCTCCACCCCTCCAATTAGATTTCTGATTGGTGGCTTCATTTGTGAGTATTTAGTAGTTCTTGGTGCTGTGTAGATGAGCTTGCATGTGTGTGTAGAAGGTTATTTTCCAAGTTTTGATGCAAGTTTATGCCTTGGGCAAGTAAGTTGAGTAGTTTGCCTCAACTTCCCTTGTTTAATCCTTGTTTTTGGTAATCTGTCAAAAATTTCAGAAATGAGTTTGTTAGGAAAGGCAAAAGGGTGGCTTGAGAAGAGGAAGCCCACACACTCCGATCGAGTTACTAGAGCTGCAGCTTCACCATGGAATGCCAGGGTGAGCTATAATGAAGATCATGTGCCCCTGGAGTTGTTGGAAGACACAAGTCCAGCACGTGCAATGACGTTTCCATGCGATGAATTCCTTGAAGCTGCAGGAATTAAGGATGAGTTTTATAATCTTTGTGCTAATGCAGGTTTGACACGGCTAGTCACATGCGTGTTACTCAGTATGAAAAACTCACCCCCAGTTTCATTAACAGTTTTAGATATAATTCCAATTCAGGTGCTATTGAGTTTAAAATTTACAATGATCTTATCACCATGACCTTGGAGAAGTTTTGTGAAATAATAGGTGTGCCGAACATTGAGGGAACGGGAAGGATGGCCTCTCAGCCCTCCGAGCTGAAAACCGTCTTCAACTCTATCTGCAACATTGATACGAGGGACATTCGTCAGTCAAAGATCTCCAGCATCTTATTTCCTCACCTCAGGTATTTTGCATATTATATTGCTAGAGGGGTGTTAGCTCGTGACAACACAAGCAACATTTCTGCACCGGATATCGCTATCCTGGCAGCAGCCCTTTCAGGGAGGTCTGATTATAATTTGGGTGTCTTAATTGCTCGA
>NW_025246549.1:0-2503 GCF_018294505.1 Triticum aestivum | reverse complement strand
TGTTGGCTCTCCAAAAAAGAAGAAAAAGAAACATAAGGAGACTGAAAATTCCAATGATCCTGTTACAGACGAAGAGCCAGCTGTTGATCCAAACAGTGTATCTATCTCCGATGCTGAGACTGAAGATGGTGCTGAACCTGAAGATAAAAATAATGAGAAGAATGATCCGCCTAAAGTTCGAGAAGAAGAAGCACCTCACAAACGTAAGAGGTACACTAAAGAAGAATTCATCGCAAGAAAACATGGGAAGGAAAGAGAACCATGGGTACAGAAACCCATGCCCTTTCCAGGTAAGTCCGTCAAATCTAAAGAAGAAGAGCATTACAATAAGTTTTGTGAGTGGATTAAGCCTCTTTTTCTTCAAATCCCCTTGGCTGATGCTATTAAGTTACCCCCTTATTCGAAATATATGAAAGATATTGTTACTAATAAGAGAAAAATTCCTAGTGAAGCAATATCTACTATGCTTGCTAACTACTCTTTCAGTGGAAAGATTCCTGAGAAGCTTGGTGATCCAGGTATACCCACCATTCCTTGTTCCATAATGAATAATTATGTCAAGATTGCTCTGTGTGATCTTGGAGCAGGAGTGAGTGTTATGCCTCTCTCTCTTTACAAGAGGCTTTGTTTAGAAAAACTAATTCCTACATATATCTCTCTACAGATGGCTGACAATTCAACCGCCATCCCGATAGGTATTTGTGAGGATGTTCCCGTAAAAGTTGCTAATTGTTTGATCCTCACTGATTTTGTTGTGCTTGACATGCCCGAGGATGGGAGCATGTCCATTATCCTTGGTAGACCTTTTCTTAATACTGCAGGTGCTATTATTGATTGCAATAAAGGAAAAGTCACCTTCCACGTGAATGATAAAGAACACACGGTATATTTTCCAAAGAAGATGGACAGGAGGCATGGCCTCAACTCTATAGAAAATATTGAGACCGTGAAGGTTGGAGAATGGGATTGTCCACTACATGTGCACCACAAATACAAAACTGTTATGGTGGGGACAATGGCCATCAAAGTAAAGGTTCAGTAATTACTTTGTAAGAGGTGAGGCTTTTTGTTCTATATATCGCTTGTTTGTTGGTAAGACTTGATCAATCTTACTAATAAACATGTGTTATGTAGATAAAAAGTTGAGCTTGTTATATTGTCATTTATTTTAGTCTTTACTCTTTTTGCTGTACCAAGATGTCTATGTTTTGAAGCTTCACGATACTAATCATTGCTTTGAGTTTTCAGAAAGTCATGCAGCTTTTTGAACTTCAAGAAATTTTCAACAGTGAAGTTTTCAGAAAAATTCCAGAAAAATAAAAATAAAAATTTCCACGTCAGAAGTGAACCAGAGGCACCTGGGACTGGCCAGGGGGAGCCACCAGTGGCCCAGGCGGCCAGCTGGCGCGGCCCAGCCCCTGGCCGCGCCCACAGGGCGCCTGGGGCCCACATAGCCCCTCTCCAGGTAAGTCTTCTTCCTCTCTCTCTCATTTCCCCCGAAAACACGATTTCTGCACCTGTTCTTGCGTTCTTGCTGTTCTTGGAAGCGATTCTTCGATCTCTCTCTACAGCCTATCATTTGGGCTGAGATTTTGAGCAAATACTCCCTGGTATGTGACTCCTCCACCCCTCCAATTAGATTTCTGATTGGTGGCTTCATTTGTGAGTATTTAGTAGTTCTTGGTGCTGTGTAGATGAGCTTGCATGTGTGTGTAGAAGGTTATTTTCCAAGTTTTGATGCAAGTTTATGCCTTGGGCAAGTAAGTTGAGTAGTTTGCCTCAACTTCCCTTGTTTAATCCTTGTTTTTGGTAATCTGTCAAAAATTTCAGAAATGAGTTTGTTAGGAAAGGCAAAAGGGTGGCTTGAGAAGAGGAAGCCCACACACTCCGATCGAGTTACTAGAGCTGCAGCTTCACCATGGAATGCCAGGGTGAGCTATAATGAAGATCATGTGCCCCTGGAGTTGTTGGAAGACACAAGTCCAGCACGTGCAATGACGTTTCCATGCGATGAATTCCTTGAAGCTGCAGGAATTAAGGATGAGTTTTATAATCTTTGTGCTAATGCAGGTTTGACACGGCTAGTCACATGCGTGTTACTCAGTATGAAAAACTCACCCCCAGTTTCATTAACAGTTTTAGATATAATTCCAATTCAGGTGCTATTGAGTTTAAAATTTACAATGATCTTATCACCATGACCTTGGAGAAGTTTTGTGAAATAATAGGTGTGCCGAACATTGAGGGAACGGGAAGGATGGCCTCTCAGCCCTCCGAGCTGAAAACCGTCTTCAACTCTATCTGCAACATTGATACGAGGGACATTCGTCAGTCAAAGATCTCCAGCATCTTATTTCCTCACCTCAGGTATTTTGCATATTATATTGCTAGAGGGGTGTTAGCTCGTGACAACACAAGCAACATTTCTGCACCGGATATCGCTATCCTGGCAGCAGCCCTTTCAGGGAGGTCTGATTATAATTTGGGTGTCTTAATTGCTCGA
>NW_025246548.1:0-2503 GCF_018294505.1 Triticum aestivum | reverse complement strand
CGGAGGAAGTCGATGTGGTCGTTGTGGACGATGGAGCCATCCCAATCCCCGCCAAGCTGCTCTACGTGGGGAGGCATAGCGGAAGCTAGCACGGCGGCGGAGGAGCGTGCGAAGGAAGAGAGCGGCGGCGAGGCGCTGTCGCAAGAACGAGCAAGGCGAGAAGACAAAGGGAGTAGGAGGCGCGTGCGAGGGTCTGCCGCCCTCCACCTCCCCCAACTTATAGCCTCGCGCGGCCGAAGAGGCCGGACGTGGGGGGGAGACGTGGGATTAACTGCGCCCACTCCCCCCACGTCTCGCGTTTATTACGCATAAGTACGAGCCGAAACTGCCGCACGGAACGTGCGGGCGGTTTCGGGATTCAAAGGATCCGCGCCTGGGCAGGGGCGCGGACGCGGCGGGCCCCCTCCCTGCGGCGACGTCCCGTCACGCGCGTGGGCTGGCAGGCTTTCCGGCCACGTGGCGCGCCAACGGCCCGAGGCCGGCCCGCGGCCCGGTGCACGAGCCTGCGGGTTCCCGCCCCCCGACTCCCGAAGAATTCGACTAAATGCGGCGCGCCTGCACCAAGGCCGGCTCCCAGCTGCCGGCTTGTCATGATAGGAAGCTGATCGAGCTTCTCGAACCCCACTCCACCTCGAAGCCCAATCAGCTTCGGGGACTACTATCGGGGTAAATGACCACGGGTAGCCTAACCGACTACCCCTGGCTCTTCAGAAAATTTATCAGGCCTTTGGGCCTTCAAGCACTCCAAGCATTTGGGCCGCCTTCCCCGGCCGGCTACCACTAAAGCCGACTCCCGGAAGGCGACCCAGCCGCACCGACTCCAAGCAGCCGGCCAAGGAGGACGCCGACTCCTAGAAGCCGGCCAAGATCACAACCACTCCTACATAACGACGACTTGACGGGGCATGGCCACAGTGCGGCCCATGACCCCCTAAGCCCGAGGCGGGCATGGCTACAGGAGGCCGTACGAGGGGGATGTCTCCCGTGCGGCCCGGCACTGTAGCCATGCCAGCTACGACGTCATCCACGACCCACTCCTGTACAGCCCAAGGACTGCGGGCCCCTTCAGCTGGAGAGAGGCGTGAAGGCGGCCCGGCTCTTCCTAGTCGGCCAAGAGTATAGCCGGCCTCCAGAAGCCGGCCACTCCCTTCCTCGAAGCAGGAGCCCCATAAAGGAGACAAGACGAGGTGAGGCTACAGTGATAGCCCCCGGGGCGGCCCACTGTAGCCACGCTTACCTCGACAAAGCCCTCATCATCAGAGGCGCGGCTACAGTAAGCAGCCGCCGACAAGACCCTAGGCGGTGGGGCCGGCCTGTCGACCAAGTAGCCGGCAGCCGGCGGGACCCACCAGCCGGCGGGACCCAGCAGCCGGAGGAAAAGCCGGCAGGCGTAGACACTGACGGCTGGGACCAGTTCCCAGTCGGATTACCATTGTACCCCTGGGGGGTAGGCCTATATAAACCCCCCGGAGCACCCATGCAAAGGGTTCGCATCTCTGCATGTTTGGCTTCCAAGCATAGCACACACACACACCATAGATAGAGAGAAGCAAGAGCTAGCCTTGTTCTTCTTCTCCCTTGATTCCAACAGATCTAGGAGCGATTGTAGCTACCCCTTATCGATCTAGTGATCATGCGGAGACCCCGCAGAGCAGGACTAGGGGTGTTATCTCCTCGGAGAGCCCCGAACCTGGGTAAGATTCACCGGCGTGCATGTCTTCGCCTCATCCCGTTTCCAGGCACCGGCGACGTTTTATTGGCTCCCACAATGATAAGCCATCCCTTGGCATATGTTGCACCAACCACCCGACATTTGGCGCCCACCGTGGGGCGAGGTGTACCGTCGTCCGGAGACCTGTTCTGGACGGGAACCCTCTTCCTTCCCGGCGAGTGCAGCCAGCCTGCTGCGCCGGATGGCGTTTGCCCCGACGCGCTGCAAGGCGTCGACGACGCCTGCGCAGCGAGCCGCCTCGCCGATCTGCTAGGCGACACTCGCATCTCCAACGAGCCTGCGTCCGACGCAGGCACCGATTACCCCGAGAGCCGCCTCGTCAGCCTCCTCGACCAACTTCACGTCTCCAGCGAGCCTGCTGCGGACATGGAGTCGGTCGGCTCCACCGACCCGATGCTCATCGACTCTGACACCGCGTCGCTCGACGCCTACCCCTCCGACGTGGTGGTCTTCGACGACCCCCTCCCTGGAGCTGACAGCGGCAGCAGCGCTGTCACCGAAGTGCTGGTCATCAGCCACGTCTCCAACTCGGGCGAGAACGCCCGCGACGCTCAACAAGCGGCGATGCACGACCTCTCCGTCCCCATCCCGGCCGACGCCGACGCCGAGACCCTGGAGGCACGCCGCCTTGCCCTCATTGCGGAGAGCAAGAAGATAGCCTCGATGAGATGCCTCACCGAGGCCCACCAGCGCGAAGTCGACCGCGCCGCCTTCGGGACGTCACCGCCTAGCGGCCCGAGCCGAGCCGGCTTCATCCAGAAGCGCGGCGCA
>NW_025246547.1:0-2503 GCF_018294505.1 Triticum aestivum | reverse complement strand
CTCCCTCAATACCTCGAGCACGGCTGTCCTTTGCTCTCGCCTTTTCTTCCACATCAAGAGTACCAATGAGATCCGGAACGGAAAACTCCTGCCTCTTATGCTTCAGTGAGGTAGCAAAGTTCCTCCACATGGGAGGAAGCTTAGTGATGATACCTCCGGCAATAAACTTGTCCGGTAGGATACAATTGAAGTGCTCAAGTTCTCTAGCAAATAACTGTATCTCATGAGTTTGCTCAACCACGGAGTGCTCTTTAGTCATCCTGTAGTCATAGAATTGCTCCATGATGTACAACTCAGTGCCAGCATCCGAGACCCCAAGCTTGGCCTCGAGTGCGTGCCACATATCTTTTCCCTTATCAATTGATGCATAAGCATCAGCTATGTTCTCACCAAGAACACTCACGAGAGCAGCCTTAAACAAGGTATCCATTTTCTGAAAAGCTTCTGCCTGTTGAGCATCTTGCTCTCCTTCAGGTTTGCGAAGAGTGGCGTCATAGCAACTCGTGGTTTGAAACCATAAGACCGCTCTCACGCGCCACCTCTTATAGTGGATACCCTCAAAAATAGGAGGTCTCATGGAAGCAGCAAAACCACTCGTGGTAAATTGACTATAATAAGGTTTTTGGATTGTTGGAAATATGAGCAATTTATCGAATGATTTTATTAACAGAAATACTAGATAAAGCATGACTAGTATAGTAGTGATAAAACAAATCATGCGATTTGACAAAGAGAAGTAAACATCATCTACATATACGAACTAGAACCGAACACATCTAGAACAGACACTAGAGCAAGAAGTTGTACGGAACGGGAGCAGATGCACCAGTCTTGGGGTCGGTGTCCTCGCTAGCCATGTCGTCGAGGAGGTTGTCGACGTCGGGGAAGAAGTCGTCGTCGGGGAAGTAGTCCTCGGAGGCCGGGGCGTCCGTGACGAAGAAGTCAGTAGTCGCGCTGAGTGCTCCCCAAAAACCTTATCACCCTTCTCCCGTACATGACTCAAAAGGTGCGGTTCCGGGTGCCTACTGTTCCGACCTGCGGTGCATGCTGCAAGCCAGGATGGGGAAGAACATAGCAGCGGCGCAGTGCTCGGGAACTTGTGGCGAGACGAAGAACACCTTCTGATGTGTCTCTCTGGAGAGGAGCGACCTCTCTTATATAGTCATATGAGAGGGACGCGAACAGGCTTCGACGGGAGGTGAAGCAACGGATGGAGACAAAGTGAACAGGAAGCACGCGAAGAGGTGCACCGTTCATATTCATTCTCCACTATAGCAAAATGTTTCAGCTCCTGTGTGACCGTTCGTATACCCATCATGCGTGGCAAAAATTTAGACATCGACTCGGCTCATTCCCGCGGCGCGGCGCGGTGCGGCGGGACGAGGCGTGGCGTGGCGAGGCGGGCGGTGGAGGAGGAGCGCGCGTGGATGTCCCTCTTGTTCTCACGCTCATACATGTGGGGAAAGAACCTCCTTTATAAAGAGGCCCAACTCCCTATAAACTACCAATGTGGGACTAAACTTTAGTTCCACCTCTTGCCTTGCACGAATGGGCTGCGTGGGCCTCTATGATTTATTAGGAATTTCTGAAACTGCTATTGGGCTGGGTCCAAATAGACAAAATTCCAGCACTTTGCAGACGCAAGGACGAATGGTTTGGTCTAAGCGCAGATGGCATTAATCCTTTTGGGGAGAAGAGCAGGAATCATATCACCTGGCATGTGACTCTATGTATGTATAGCCTTCCTCCTTGATTATTTCTTCATGTACCGCAATATTTTAGTTTCAAATAGATTAAAATAGTATGTGTTACAAGTTATGTAGTTTTCATTATAGTTATTTTGATTCTATAGCAAAGTACGAGGAAATCTGATGGTGCAAGACAATGCCATGTTGAAAGAGGACTTATGAAGATTTTTCTCGAGAATTGCCGAGGGTTCTCCTTGTCACATTTATTTGCTCTCACACCTTGGGCGTCATGTTCTCTTGTTGGATCGCACGGGAATGTTTACTAATAACAGTAATAATAATATGACTTCGATAATACAACTAATGTTTATTTCACAACATATAAAAGAAAACAATAGAAAAATAGGATGCTGCACGCGCATGTGCTCAGGCTACCATTTGCTTGAGGATTTCTCTTGTCACATTTGTTCTCACACCTTGGGCGTTGTGTTTTCCCGTTGCAACGCACGAGCATGTTACTAGTAATAGTAATAATAATATGACTTCCATAATCTTATCTATCTATCTATCTATCTATCTATCTATCTATACCTATACTAATTATGCACTTCCTAGAAATTATCACGTTAATTAGTAATTAGAGACCATTGATTTTGTTAATTAGTAATTAGAGACCGTTGATTTGATGGGACAAATTAATTATGCTATAGATTAGCCCCACCTACGAGTTACGTTACTCCTTTGCTAAAAAAAGAGTCCCAACAGGACTCAAACTGCACGTAAACCTCTTCTTTTCTAAAACTGATACAACCTTC
>NW_025246546.1:0-2503 GCF_018294505.1 Triticum aestivum | reverse complement strand
GTTGATGTATTTTAATTAAGGTCAACTTCGGGTTTTCTACAACCGGACGTTAACAAATTCCCATCTGCCCATAACCGCGGGCACGGCTTTCGAAAGATAATACCCTGCAGGGGTGTCCCAACTTAGCCCATCACAAGCTCTCACGGTCAACGAAGGAATAGACCTCCACCCGAGACATTCCGATCAGACTCGGTATCCCGGTACAACAAGACATTTCGACAGGGTAAAACTAAACCAGCAACACCGCCCGAATGTGCCGACAAATCCCGATAGGAGCTGCACATATCTCTTTCTCAGGGCACACTCAGATGAGACTAGCTACGAGTAAAACCAACCCTCAAGTTTCCCCGAGGTGGCCCCGCAGGCAGCTCAGTTCGGACCAACACTCAGAGGAGCACTGGCCCGGGGGGGGGGTTAGAATAAAGATGACCCTTGAGTCTGCAGAACCCAAGGGAAGGTGGTAGGTTGTTAGCGCAAATGGTAAAACCAATGTTGGGCATTGCTGGAGGAGCTTTACTTAAGGCGAACTGTCAAGGGGTTCCCATTATAGCCCAACCGTGTAAGGAACGCAAAATCCGGGAACATAACACCGATATGATGGAAACTAGGGCGGCAAGAGTGGAACAAAACACCAGGCATAAGGCCGAGCCTTCCACCCTTTACCAAGTATATAGATGCATTAATTAAGTAAGATATATTGTGATATCCCAACAAGTAAACATGTTCCAACAAGGAACAACATCTCCATGTTCCAACAAGGAACAAACTTCAATCTTCACCTGCAACTAACAACGCTATAAGAGGGGCTGAGCAAAGCGGTAACATAGCCAATCAACGGTTTGCTAGGACATGGTGGGTTAGAGGTTTGACATGGCAATTTGGGAGGCTGACAAGCAAAAGGTAGGCATCGTAGCATTGGCATGGCAAAAGAGCGAGCAAACTAGCATAGCAAAGATAGTAGTGATTTCGAGGGTATGATCATCTTGCCTGAAATCCCGCAAGGAAGAAGAACGAGTCCAAGAAGAAGACAATCGGTCGTAGACGAACGAATCCTCACAACTCCGGAACGAAACCGAAGCTAACGAGAGAAGCAACCCGGAAAGAAACAAACAACATAGTAAACCAACAAGCACAAACATGGCATGATGCACAACCAAGTATGATGCATGTCCGGTTTAAAGAGGCATGGCATGGCAAAATGCAACAAACTTTCTTACAAATTAAGTGGAGCTCAATATGCAACGGAGTTGCATATTGACGAAACACCACACCAATTATTTAGTTCTCTCTCGGTAAGGAACACAACAATATTAAGTGTGGTTAAACATGGCAAGGGGTGAAACATAATTAAACTACACCATCTAAACAATTTAAATGGGGCCGGATATAAAAACAACAAATCCGATAAATCCCCATATGCATTTAGCAATTTAATGCAACAACAAGTTTAAACATTTTAAATGTTGTTATCATGATGCAGATGACATATGCAAGTTTTATGCAATTTTATGAAAATGTTGACAAGAGCATGTTATGAAGCATTTGGTCACCATGGCGGAACGAAAAGGGTGCCACGGCGGTGAAACAAAAATGGTGCCACGGCAACATATCCGAAAATGATGCCACGACAACATATCCGAAAATGATGCCACGGCAACATATCGGTTCCGGTAGCTCACGGAGATACCGGTGCAAAAGGAGGCGTGCGGATGTGCGGAACATGCAGAAGATGGTGGGGTGATCTCGTCTACCGGGTTCCCACGGAATAGTGGCATGGAAACGAGTGACAAACAGACACGATGCAAAAACGGGCATCTCATACAACATGCATTCGGTCCACGAACATCGTCTCGGTGTTATACCTTCGAAGCGTGCGTTTCGGGCGGATCGAGTTCGTAGAGGGAAGTAGACGTTCACGTAGCGGTCGTAGAGGAGGTAGTTGTTCACGTGTCGTCGTGGGAAGTAGTTGTTCACGTTTCGTAGATGTTCGGGTCGACAGTAGTGGTTCACGGCCGTAGATGTACTTGGCGATCCGAAGGGGTACTTGTACTCGCATCGTCGTGGAAGTAGTCGTTCGGGCTCTCGTGCGGACTTGGTGGTGGTGTACTTGGCGAATCCACGTAGTCGAACATGGGTTGTAGTGGTACTTGACGCTCGTAGACATCCAGGGTCATCGAAGCTGTACTTGACGTCCACGGAACTAGCAGCGGAGCGCCCGGGTCTCGGGTCCTGATCTTCAGGAGGTCAGCGGTGACTGCAGGAACACGGGGAGGCTACACCGGGGCCCGAGGCAAGCATGGCCAACGGCACAAGGCAGTAGAGATGGCAGCAGTGCCATCGGGGTGCGATTGGGTGGTTTGGTTAACGCGCAGGGGCAGCGTGTGTTCGATCTCCGCCTGAACAAAGACGGCGTGGAGGCAGGAGGGCAACGGCAACGCCGCAAGCTCTGATGATGCAGCACGACGGGGAGGCGCAGGGACGGCTGGGGTGGACGGATCGGCCT
>NW_025246545.1:983-2504 GCF_018294505.1 Triticum aestivum | reverse complement strand
AAATGAAGTCAGAAAGGATTGAAAAATGATGATGTGGCTTTGAATGGTGCATTTTGAACACACAAAAAGTCAGGAGTTCGAATAAGGTTTAAAAAATGAAATCCCTTTGTAACAGACGAGTTTCCGGATGAAATCCTGATACTTTGAAAGAGATTGTCCGTTTTGTACACGAAGTGCATCCAGTTTTTGCCATAACCCTCTCAACTTTCTTGCACATGCTATGTGGATGAAATGATGATACCATGCCAACTTTCAACCTTTTCAGAGTTCAATTGAAATGCTTTTCAATTTTAGGGTCTTATAGCTCAAAATAATTAGTAAATGCATGAAAAATAAGAAACGAAGTCAGAAAGGATTGAAAAATGATGATGTGGCTTTGAATGGTGCATTTTGAACACACAAAAAGTCAGGAGTTCAAATAAGGTATAAAAAATGAAATCCCTTTGTAAGAGACGAGTTTCCGGATGAAATCCTGATACTTTGAAAGAGATTGTCCGTTTTGTACACGAAGTGCATCCAGTTTTTGCCGTAACCCTCTCAACTTTCTTGCACATGCTATGTGGATGAAATGATGATATCATGCCAACTTTCAACCTTTTCAGAGTTCATTTGAAATGCTTTTCAATTTTAGGGTCTTATAGCTCAAAATAATTAGTAAATGCATGAAAAATAACAAATGAAGTCAGAAAGGATTGAAAAATGATGATGTGGCTTTGAATGGTGCATTCTGAACACACAAAAAGTCAGGAGTTCAAATAAGGTTTAAAAAATTAAATCCCTTTGTAACAGACGAGTTTCCGGATGAAATCCTGATACTTTGAAAGAGATTGTCCGTTTTGTACACGAAGTGCATCCAGTTTTTGCCGTAACCCTCTCAACTTTCTTGCACATGCTATGTGGATGAAATGATGATATCATGCCAACTTTCAACCTTTTCAGAGTTCATTTGAAATGCTTTTCAATTTTAGGGTCTTATAGCTCGAAATAATTAGTAAATGCATGAAAAATAACAAATGAAGTCAGAAAGGATTGAAAAATGATGACGTGGCTTTGAATGGTGCATTTTGAACACACAAAAAGTCAGGTGTTCAAATAAGGTTTAAAAAATGAAATCCCTTTGTAACAGACGAGTTTGCGGATGAAATCCTGATACTTTGAAAGAGATTGTCCGTTTTGTACACGAAGTGCATCCAGTTTTTGCCGTAACCCTCTCAACTTTCTTGCACATGCTATGTGGATGAAATGATGATATCATGCCAACTTTCAACCTTTTCAGAGTTCAATTGAAATGCTTTTCAATTTTAGGGTCTTATAGCTCAAAATAATTAGTAAATGCATGAAAAATAAGAAATGAAGTCAGAAAGGATTGAAAAATGCTGATGTGGCTTTGAATGGTGCATTTTGAACACACAAAAAGTCAGGAGTTCAAATAAGGTATAAAAAATGAAATCCCTTTGTAAGAGACGAGTTTCCGGATTAAATCCTGATACTTTGAAAGAGATTGTCCGTTTTGTACACGAA
>NW_025246545.1:0-831 GCF_018294505.1 Triticum aestivum | reverse complement strand
CCGTAACCCTCTCAACTTTCTTGCACATGCTATGTGGATGAAATGATGATACCATGCCAACTTTCAACCTTTTCAGAGTTCAATTGAAATGCTTTTCAATTTTAGGGTCTTATAGCTCAAAATAATTAGTAAATGCATGAAAAATAAGAAATGAAGTCAGAAAGGATTGAAAAATGATGATGTGGCTTTGAATGGTGCATTTTGAACACACAAAAAGTCAGGAGTTCAAATAAGGTATAAAAAATGAAATCCCTTTGTAAGAGACGAGTTTCCGGATTAAATCCTGATACTTTGAAAGAGATTGTCCGTTTTGTACACGAAGTGCATCCAGTTTTTGCCGTAACCCTCTCAACTTTCTTGCACATGCTATGTGGATGAAATGATGATATCATGCCAACTTTCAACCTTTTCAGAGTACATTTGAAATGCTTTTCAATTTTAGGGTCTTATAGCTCAAAATAATTAGTAAATGCATGAAAAATAACAAATGAAGTCAGAAAGGATTGAAAAATGATGATGTGGCTTTGAATGGTGCATTTTGAACACACAAAAAGTCAGGACTTCAAATAAGGTATAAAAAATGAAATCCCTTTGTAACAGACGAGTTTCCGGATGAAATCCTGATACTTTGAAAGAGATTGTCCGTTTTGTACACGAAGTGCATCCAGTTTTTGCCGTAACCCTCTCAACTTTCTTGCACATGCTATGTGGATGAAATGATGATATCATGCCAACTTTCAACCTTTTCAGAGTTCATTTGAAATGCTTTTCAATTTTAGGGTCTTATAGCTCAAAATAATTAGTAAATGCATGAAAGATAACAAATGAAGT
>NW_025246544.1:0-2504 GCF_018294505.1 Triticum aestivum | reverse complement strand
GTTGGGGGGGGGGGTAGGGGCTGACGCGGTGGCGGACCTCACCGAGGAGATCATGTTGGAAATTTACCATAGATGCAATCATAATTGTATTATTTATTTCCAAATTCATAATTAAATGTTTATATTATGTGCTATGACTGATATGCTGCTTGAAAATGCGATTCAGAGCAAAATCCATAAGCATGTGTGCAGTTATAAACGTTAAAGCATGTTTCCTAGTCTTGCCTCTAGGACTAGCTCAAGTCTTGCGTGATGGTTATGTTTTCCTGACCATGGGCATATGTTAAGAGTAACAAGAATGTCAGTAACTTTGAGAGTATGATGTTAGAAAAACTTTTATAGTGAATTGTCCGAACTTGATTGTTATGCTTTGAGAATACATTGTCACAAGTGAAAATTTCATAACACGGAAAGTTCACTTTGTTTAGTTCCTTAGAAAATGAGAGTATCGAGTCACTTCATGCCGTACGATACACTTAGGGGTTGCTCAAACGTCATCGGTAACTTACTGGTTTGTCGGAAAGTGTAACACGGGCAAGATAGCTCCTCTAATAATGGAGAGATGTTCTTAGGGCCCTCTCGGTGTGTAGACATCCATCATTGCTTGATCGGACATAGGTGACTTTTATTGTTTCATGCTATTATATTATCAATCTTGGATGCTTTATATGCATTTATATGCTATTTTATATTATTTTAGAGACTAACCTATTAGCCTAGTCCCTAGTGTTAGTTCCTATTATTTTTCTTGTTCTTTACTTTTCAGAAAATCAGTACCAAACAGAGTCCAAATATCATAAAACTTTATGGTGATTTTTTTCTGGACCAAAAGGGACCCTAGAAGGTTTGGGGGAGGCCAGAAGACTTATGCGAGAGTCACGAGCTCACCAGGCATGTCCTAGGGAGTGGGGCACACCACCTGAGCTCGTGTCTCCCACGCAACTCGGTTTGACCTAATTCCACCTCTGTAAATTCTCAAATATATCCCATCTAGAGGCCTTTTTGGTACTCTGCTAGCTAGAGGGGGAATCGATCGCGGAGGGATTCTACATCATGCTTGCTGACTTTCCGATGATGTGTGAGTAGTTCACCATAGACCTACACATCCATAGCTAGTAGCTAGATGGCCTCTTCTCTCTCTCCTTGATTTCCAATACAATGTTTTCCTCAATCTTCTTGGAATTCTATCCGATGTAATGTTCTTTTGCGGTGTATTTGTTGGGATCCGATGAATTGTCGGTTTATGATCTGAATATTCATTGAAAGTAATTGAGTCTTTTCTGAACTTTGTTATGCATGATTCTTATAGCTTAGTATTTCTCTCCGGTCTATCGTTTGATTTGGCCAACTAGATTGAAGTATCTTCAGTGGGAGTGGTGCTTTGTAATGGGTTCAATCTTGCAGTGCTCTCTATCCTAGTCACAGAAGGGGACAAGACACATATTTGGATTGTCTATTCGGTTTGGATAACTAGATTAATTTATCTTCAATGGGAGAGGTGCTTTGTAATGGGTTCAATCTTGCGGTGCTCTATATCCTAGTGACAGAAGGGAACAAGACATGTATTTGTATTATTGTTAGTAAGGGTGAAACGACGTGGTTTATTCATATTGATTGGGTTTACTTTGTCTACGTCATGTCATCCTCCTAAAGGCGTTACTCCATCTTTTTTACAAACTTAATACCATAGATACATGTTCATAGCGGTCGATTGGTGCAGATGCATGCAGGAGTTGGGCTACTTGTCTTGCACGTGATGTCTATATACATGATCATTGCCGTGAATACGTCTTTATCAATTGCTCAAAAGTAATTTGTTCATGCATCCTATGCTATTTGTTTGAGAGAGAAACCTCTACTGAAAACTATGGCCCCCCGAGTCTACTTTAATCATATTATAATAACCAAATTCCTTTGCTGCAATAATTTTATTTTATTTTATTTTGAAATTTCTCTATCTACCACTACAGGATTTGATGCTTGCAAGTAACGAGTTCAGGGGGCTGACAACCCTCTTGCCCACGGTGTACCGACGCTATCAAATTTGTGGTTTTCCTTTCTCCAGTCATTATACATATTGAATCTCCTCCTTCCTAGGTCTTGTTGCTCATATAGAAGATATTGATTCTTTCACGTTTACACATTATATATTCTCCAATGATTTCCTTTCTTTCCACTAAGTTGTCTGAATCATTTTACACTATTCTTCCTCTCCGAAGTAATATTTACTTGGTTCTACATCGCATGCTCATGTTATAGGGGTTTTTATTCAAGTTTTTACTTGTCAGGTATATATATGAGGATAACATCCATCTAGAGTACCTCCAATTTCCCAAAATATAGTGTGTATTAGATTTTTTTTCAATGTCAAACCTTGCAAACTTTGAGATAGTTTTTAGATTATCAACATCTATAATACCAGACTAGTATCATTAGATTCATGATGAAATACAGTTTCATATGTTTTATATTCAATATTCTAGATAGATATTCTTTTCAATAAA
>NW_025246543.1:0-2504 GCF_018294505.1 Triticum aestivum | reverse complement strand
TTCTGGTTGGGAACCATCACCGTGGATAACGAAGTCCTTGCATAAGTCATATGATTGGCTCTTATGAGGGAACTTCTTCTCCTTGAACAAATCAATCAGTGGCTTGGTGTGCTACAGAATTCATATGGAACGAAGATGATCAGTCTAACAGACCACAGAATTCTTCGCACGTGCATGACTGACTTGGGACGATTCCAAAGGAGGTAAAACAAGCCTTCTCAAATTCATGGCGGCAACTTGCATCAAGTGCACATGAATTAGACGGACTCACTTCTTTTGTCCAAACATATGCTTCACGAACGAGTCATGAAGAAAATGCTTATACAAGTTTCCAACACTAGCTGGATGTTCAACACAAATCATGGAGGAGACAAAATGATGTTGATGGGCTCAACAACAAATCATCGAGATTTCCATGAAGATGGAATTCCCTAATTATGTGAACAGGTGATAGCATTGGTCAGACCCATAAGATATAATGGTGTATGCTCGAGGAGTCAACCACGAGTAAGACAACATTACGAACATCGTTGGTTCTGATTTGATTTGACGATAACCCATACTCAATCAAAGTTTTTATAAGGCAATGGGTCCAATAACTGATCACAGGGACCAATCGCTGAAGATATCATCTTCCTTCAACACACACTACACAGGAATATCCCTTTGGAACGAACTAAGTTAGGCAAGCTTTTATCTTCCAACTCTCCAAGTTGTTGTTTAGCTTGACCAACTAGCTCAAGGGTATCCCACACAGATTCTTGGAGAAGGGGTGGTTTACAGGAGACCATCTTGATCACGAGATCAACATAGCGGTCAGGCGATAACCTGGTGATACTCCCGAGAAGATAATCAAAAAATCACGAACCTCCGATATGTTACTAAGCTCGAGAACAATCTTGCTTTACAGGGCAAGATGATATGATCAATGGAGCGAGGATTTGGAATAATCCTAACTCATCGATCGAGGAGTGAACCAGGAGAATGGACTAGGTAGCACGATCAACCTTAGGGCGATGATTCAAAAATCAACATGCTAAGAATGAGGTTTATTTTCCATTAACTACCAAGCAACAAGGTTGCTAGGAGTATTGAATTCACACATCACGATTCACTTGTCGGCATTCCGGTTGCGACAACACGGAACCGAGGGGTGAATAATGATGGCGAGAAGTATCACTAAATCAAGAATTCATAGGATGGTGTGCCATTCCCATGATAATCTTAATATAAAGATGGTAACACTCCAGGGTGGAACAGAACAAAAACTGGATTAGTATTTGATCTGCGGAGTATGACTACCTTGACCCAATCCTAGATATGGATGAGGTACTGGAGTTCATTTCTCCTAGTCATTCTGGAATAGAATGGCTTGATGGACCACAAGAGTAATAGGTACCGATGAACGATTGCACGCATACTCTTGACTATCAATTGATAGACGAGGGTCAGAATGCAACTAAAGAGAACAACTCAAAGGAACATATAATTTTCTGAGTTGTGGATGCATAGATTAGTATGCCGAACCAAGTTCAACATGTTTCTTCCAGATAACCCATGCAGAGAGGTAGGACTGGCAGAGTCACGATTTATGAATGGAGAACTCCTCAAGAGTACTCTAATTGTGATCTTTTGATCCAATAACTTCTGCCTAAACGGTTCATGGTATTTGGAAGAAGGAAATACCACGGACCTCGAGGACTATCGCAAGGTTACTATTATCCTAAAGGAACTAGCAACACTATCAACATGAAGTAGGTAGAGTGAATCTCGGGTTCAAAACCCAGGAATAGAATACCTACTACTAAGTGGCATCACGAGACGCTTTCGAGAATAATGGCCAGAATCATCACACTGGGACACAAATCATGGCTAAATTACTGGATGATCCCCTAAGACACCTAGGGTCATAATAATAACTCCAACATAAAGGTCGAGGCAGTAGAGTACCTCAACTCAACAATTAGTGTGATTGAGCTGGCATAAAGGAACATCGAAAACAGAGGGAAAGGGTTTTGCAAATGCATCAGATTATTTAGAAACCTGGGATGACTCGGACAGCATAACGGCTGTAAATGCTCAGAAAAGATTTGAGACATTCACAAAATTGGTGGCATAACCACTCAGAAGCACAATATCAAGGTTTCGAGATCAACAATTAACATACGGAAATAATAGGAACTGAACTGAGACTTAAATCCAACAATCTATAAGTCTACGGATTAATAACACGTGATCCTGATGGAAAGAGGAGAAAGCCTAGTTCTTAACCCCGTAGGAAAGATAAGATGACTCAGATCAGAAGGGCATAAGGTATAAGGAGTAAAAAGAGCCTTACGTTCCATCCCACAATCAATTCCCTTACATAACTAAAGCATTACTAGACTCAACTTCGACCAGTTTGGCTTGGTAATCCTACAGGCAGTCAAGCTCTGATACCAACGCTGTCAGGACCCCGACTCAATGCCATATCGATCTAGCATGTAACACCTCATATCACTTTG
>NW_025246542.1:0-2504 GCF_018294505.1 Triticum aestivum | reverse complement strand
TTCTGGTTGGGAACCATCACCGTGGATAACGAAGTCCTTGCATAAGTCATATGATTGGCTCTTATGAGGGAACTTCTTCTCCTTGAACAAATCAATCAGTGGCTTGGTGTGCTACAGAATTCATATGGAACGAAGATGATCAGTCTAACAGACCACAGAATTCTTCGCACGTGCATGACTGACTTGGGACGATTCCAAAGGAGGTAAAACAAGCCTTCTCAAATTCATGGCGGCAACTTGCATCAAGTGCACATGAATTAGACGGACTCACTTCTTTTGTCCAAACATATGCTTCACGAACGAGTCATGAAGAAAATGCTTATACAAGTTTCCAACACTAGCTGGATGTTCAACACAAATCATGGAGGAGACAAAATGATGTTGATGGGCTCAACAACAAATCATCGAGATTTCCATGAAGATGGAATTCCCTAATTATGTGAACAGGTGATAGCATTGGTCAGACCCATAAGATATAATGGTGTATGCTCGAGGAGTCAACCACGAGTAAGACAACATTACGAACATCGTTGGTTCTGATTTGATTTGACGATAACCCATACTCAATCAAAGTTTTTATAAGGCAATGGGTCCAATAACTGATCACAGGGACCAATCGCTGAAGATATCATCTTCCTTCAACACACACTACACAGGAATATCCCTTTGGAACGAACTAAGTTAGGCAAGCTTTTATCTTCCAACTCTCCAAGTTGTTGTTTAGCTTGACCAACTAGCTCAAGGGTATCCCACACAGATTCTTGGAGAAGGGGTGGTTTACAGGAGACCATCTTGATCACGAGATCAACATAGCGGTCAGGCGATAACCTGGTGATACTCCCGAGAAGATAATCAAAAAATCACGAACCTCCGATATGTTACTAAGCTCGAGAACAATCTTGCTTTACAGGGCAAGATGATATGATCAATGGAGCGAGGATTTGGAATAATCCTAACTCATCGATCAAGGAGTGAACCAGGAGAATGGACTAGGTAGCACGATCAACCTTAGGGCGATGATTCAAAAATCAACATGCTAAGAATGAGGTTTATTGTCCATTAACTACCAAGCAACAAGGTTGCTAGGAGTATTGAATTCACACATCACGATTCACTTGTCGGCATTCCGGTTGCGACAACACGGAACCGAGGGGTGAATAATGATGGCGAGAAGTATCACTAAATCAAGAATTCATAGGATGGTGTGCCATTCCCATGATAATCTTAATATAAAGATGGTAACACTCCAGGGTGGAACAGAACAAAAACTGGATTAGTATTTGATCTGCGGAGTATGACTACCTTGACCCAATCCTAGATATGGATGAGGTACTGGAGTTCATTTCTCCTAGTCATTCTGGAATAGAATGGCTTGATGGACCACAAGAGTAATAGGTACCGATGAACGATTGCACGCATACTCTTGACTATCAATTGATAGACGAGGGTCAGAATGCAACTAAAGAGAACAACTCAAAGGAACATATAATTTTCTGAGTTGTGGATGCATAGATTAGTATGCCGAACCAAGTTCAACATGTTTCTTCCAGATAACCCATGCAGAGAGGTAGGACTGGCAGAGTCACGATTTATGAATGGAGAACTCCTCAAGAGTACTCTAATTGTGATCTTTTGATCCAATAACTTCTGCCTAAACGGTTCATGGTATTTGGAAGAAGGAAATACCACGGACCTCGAGGACTATCGCAAGGTTACTATTATCCTAAAGGAACTAGCAACACTATCAACATGAAGTAGGTAGAGTGAATCTCGGGTTCAAAACCCAGGAATAGAATACCTACTACTAAGTGGCATCACGAGACGCTTTCGAGAATAATGGCCAGAATCATCACACTGGGACACAAATCATGGCTAAATTACTGGATGATCCCCTAAGACACCTAGGGTCATAATAATAACTCCAACATAAAGGTCGAGGCAGTAGAGTACCTCAACTCAACAATTAGTGTGATTGAGCTGGCATAAAGGAACATCGAAAACAGAGGGAAAGGGTTTTGCAAATGCATCAGATTATTTAGAAACCTGGGATGACTCGGACAGCATAACGGCTGTAAATGCTCAGAAAAGATTTGAGACATTCACAAAATTGGTGGCATAACCACTCAGAAGCACAATATCAAGGTTTCGAGATCAACAATTAACATACGGAAATAATAGGAACTGAACTGAGACTTAAATCCAACAATCTATAAGTCTACGGATTAATAACACGTGATCCTGATGGAAAGAGGAGAAAGCCTAGTTCTTAACCCCGTAGGAAAGATAAGATGACTCAGATCAGAAGGGCATAAGGTATAAGGAGTAAAAAGAGCCTTACGTTCCATCCCACAATCAATTCCCTTACATAACTAAAGCATTACTAGACTCAACTTCGACCAGTTTGGCTTGGTAATCCTACAGGCAGTCAAGCTCTGATACCAACGCTGTCAGGACCCCGACTCAATGCCATATCGATCTAGCATGTAACACCTCATATCACTTTG
>NW_025246541.1:0-2504 GCF_018294505.1 Triticum aestivum | reverse complement strand
ACACAACCGTGGAATCAAGTCAGTGGGGGAAAGAGATGCGGGACTTGAACTTAGGGGTCCACAAACTCGGTCTCGACGGTTACAGAGTGGCGGAACCTATATGGGACAAGGAGGACGCGGAGCGTGCCGAGCAAGGCCTACCGCCCCTCTTCGAGAAATACCATGAAAAGCAGACCAAGAACAATGTCAGGGCCCGGTACAAGGTGGACCTGGTAACCAAGGAGCTTACCACAGATCCGAAGACCAAGGCG
Organism: Triticum aestivum; assembly: GCF_018294505.1. Classification (NCBI taxonomy): domain Eukaryota; kingdom Viridiplantae; phylum Streptophyta; class Magnoliopsida; order Poales; family Poaceae; genus Triticum; species Triticum aestivum. The sequence continues at coordinate 2,253 of NW_025246541.1, read as the reverse complement.
CTTGAGCATGTTCTGGTAAGGAATACACCCCCGCGTAATTAGCTCCATATGGTTGCATTCTAATTAATGAAGCCTATTTTCTAAATGGTTCACGTTCCTTCTGCAGGACACTGAAAGCAATAGCGCGGGGTCATCTTAGAGCTCCCCTTTCGACACCCTTTTAAATAGGGCGTTGAAAGTAATGAAAAACAAGGATAAGCTCAGTAAGCCGTCGTTAGCTGGTCGTGTGGCCGGCAAAGGCTTGTCCACGAAATGGTCGAAGTACTATACCATTGGGCGAAAGGAGAGAAAGACCAGCTCGGAAAGCCAGGAGCGCGAGGTTCAACAACTCAAGGCACAAGTGGCGCGGATTCCGGAGATCGTCGAAGAGCAAGTGCGAGACCAATTGGGAGCGACGATCACCGCCATTATGCCTACCTTGGTTTCTGGGCCGCAGACATGGATTGCGGGTGGCCAACAGGGGCCGCCCCCGATTCCTAGCTTCACGGGCAGCAACTCGCGCAACACGCCGGCTGCGCCATTGGTGTTTCCGGCGGAGGCGGAATTGGTGTCTCCCGCGACGGCGCCGGCATTGCAGCTCAATACACCCATGTGTGGGAGGAATGCGCCGGCCGGCACCTCGGCAGCAAGCGGCCCCTCCATCACTTGCACGCCCGCTGTTGGCGGTGCCTCGACATTAGCCGATCTCGACACCATCACAGTAACTAATTGAGCCTCTCGGCTGATGACTTCATCTCCTTGCCTTTGACTGGGCATCCCTGACGCCCTACATGTTTTCGCAGTGTGCCGCCGATGTTCCGTGCACTGTCCTACACTTCGTGAATGACGAGTTGGTCGATATCGCCAAGGGAAGAATCGTCCAACCTGGAAGCCGCGTGTTCCACGGTAATCAGATGCCACCCACCGTTTATAGGGTTCAACTAGTTCGGGTGCTGTCGGGCTTCGACGACATGTTACCTCCGTATCGACCCCATGGGGCCGACGAAGATGATGTGATAACCCTCAGCGCCTGCATAAGCTGGCCCATGCTTTGGCCGAAGAGTCAGATTCGTTTGGGGGCGGGGGACACCACCCCACAGACAACACTGCCAATCGTGCCGGCGCCAAGCCATGGCAAGACCCCTGCAATGCTACCGGACATGCCATACATGGATATGGCACAGGATCCAGACATGCATATGGCATAGGATCCGGACGATGACAACGATGGTACATTTACCAACGTCGATAAGTACTTCAACGAACATGGGTATGGTGACGAATTCTTGGGGCCTCCTTCTCAAGAACCCAACCCTGCAAAAGACGATCTAGCTGGTACCGCGGAGAAACCCAGTTGCAACAGGCATCGTCTGGCGTTCAGTTCTCAGGAGACGCCTCTAGCTGCCGCCTTCACCGAGCTTCAGATAGCCAAGGTGCGAAATATTATCAGCCCCAACACACTCAAGAAGGTTGTCTATGAGCAGAACTCGATCCCATTACAGCAGAAGAAGAAGGGACAGAAAAGAAAGAGTAACAAGGGTGCGAGCCAGCTGGCATCGAGTACGATCCGTGCTCAGGACGGGCCACCTTCACCTAAGGATATCTCGAGGAGGGTGCATGTGGCGGGTAGGCCGATGCTACAAACTAATCTACTCAATGTTGCAACCGGTGCTATGCAGAGTCTGCATGACAGTGTTCTTTCTTTGGAGAAGCGGCGTCTCCGTGAGAATGATGTGGCATATCCGGTTTTTGTGGCCAAGGTGCCAGAGCGCAAGGGCTTTGTGGATAGCGCCGTCGGGGGTATGATCATCCTGCGGTTTGATGACATCTTCGCTATGTTTAACCTTCATCTATTGCACTACACCTTCGTTCGGCTATTTTTGCTGAGTATGGAGATGCCGATCATTAGAGACAAGACCCCGGACATCATGATAGTCGACCCCTTCTACATGCGTGCCAAGATCTTGGGCAGCGCTGGGGACCGGCAAGTCGCGAGTTCATACCTCGAAGGCGTCATTCTGGCAAACCCAGATAAGGATAACTTCCTCGTGCCTTACTTTCCCGAGTAAGTCATCCCCTCACCTCCCTGTAACATATGATTTCTTAGATTTCGATCGTTCTTTTTTTCTAACATTCCGTGTTTTGTGCAGTGACACACATTGCACACTCGTCCTCTTAAGCCCGAAATATTCCACGGCCACATATTTCGACTCGGACCATCAGTCGAAGAAAGACTACACAAATATCAAGAAAGTTCTTGATGATGTTCTCCCC
>NW_025246540.1:0-2504 GCF_018294505.1 Triticum aestivum | reverse complement strand
AGCCTTCGGCTTGGCGGCGACATGGCGGTGATGGGCAAAAAATTGTTGGCCGGAGCAGGCGGGCGCCAGCATGCGCAACGACGGCGGCGGCATATTGATGAGTGCGCGTATGGGAGCTTAGTTTAGTTTTATATAGGGTTGGTCAAACTTGAAAGAAAACCGTACTAGTACACGTAAACATTAGACTTAGGCAACACTTTTATTAGTTACCACAGCCACGATACGGAATCCTGTGCAAGCGTGTGAACCGTGGCCGTGCGGTCGATCGAACGGTGCGTCACCGTGTCGCACTCGAAGGACATCCACCGAACCTTTTTGTGTGTGTGAAAACAATCTGCGAATATTACTCAACTTTTTTTTCCGGGAAAAGTTCTTGATGCTACAATATTTCCATATATTTGAATTTAGCTCCAGTTTGTGTTTATTTGGATTTGGACATTTTAGGTGTGCCCTAGTTTTTTTGATACTGATTTTGTGTGTGTGACTGAGAGAGAACGTGTGTATGTGTCCATATGTGTGTTGTGGCGGAAGGGCAATGTGGAGACGGTGTGCGTGTGATAGAGACATAGAGAGGTGTGAATGTGCAAATGATCATGCATGAGTGAGACATAGACAGATGCCGATACGTTGTGTATACATGAGAGAACGGTCTTCCATTTTACTTGTGTGTGTGTGAGAGAGAGAGGAGCATCCGTAACACAACAACCATCTCTCTCTCGATTCGTCCGTCCCTCGCATGATCGCATGTAACACATGCATCAACGCGCACACTTTGACACCCTCACCCGGCCTCTGCCCACCTCAAGGCCCGCACATCGCTCTCTATCCCGCACGCACAATCTCTTCGTGAATACCTTGTTTAGCAAGTAGCTTTCCGTCACATACACACACATTTCTCTCCTTAGGTTTGTTTTCTCTCAATATCTGACACACACACAGCACACACACACCCCCTCCCCCGAGCACACAATTCATCCCAATCCAAGGTTATATGGCGACCACTCTCGCTTGTGCTTCTCTGCACCCCAGCATGCACAACACCTCAATCTTCAAAGAGGGCATCGAGGAGATCGAAGACGGCGATCACACTGTGCTAGAGAATGCGGGGCCATTTGGAAGCAGGATGATGTGACGACAGCTGACTGACTCCTCCCCCCACCCTCTCTCTCTCTCGCACAAAATTACCAATCCCTCTCTCCCGTGCACAAATTTATCAATCCCTTAACCCACGAGATCCTTCCCCTCTCGTCCATGTTTTCCTAGCTCTCTCATCAAACCTATTGTCTCTTCTCCTTCCACGTGTACAAAATCTGAATGCACACGCATCTCATGTATATTACATGTCTCCATCTTTCTCACAGACCTAACTTCTTCCTCTCTCTTTCTCTCTCTATCTCCCTCTCTCTGTTTCATTAGGTTTGTCTCCTACTCTCTCGTCCACATACATACAATCTTTCCCGCCCTATCTGCTCCATCTTCTCAAGCTCTCTCTGCACGTTTCATTCACACATTGGGATATGTTCAAAATGTTGCTTTTATAATGGCTGATGTAGAGTTTGTCGGTGTTCTGGGAATGGGGGTCCCCAGACTTGCCTGCCTGCGGCCTGTGGCGTGGCTCAAAAGGGGGCCCAGCACGGCCCATCTTCATCAACACAGACCCAAGACCCTCGCGAGGGGCCAAGCCTCGCGGAGCGGATGACACGGAGCTTCCTCAGGCACGGCCTCATCAGGCTGGCTCGCGAGGAGGCGGAGAGATCAAGGCGGGGTACCTCACGAGGTGCCCGTGACGCAAGCCATGACGACCAAGGGCGCCAGGCGGGCGCCAGCCCGCGCAGTGTCCTCCTTTCCTCTTTGGTGCAAAGGGAGCAAGCGCAGGCGAGAGCATCAAGCAAAGGCACCCGTTCCGGTGCAACGAGACCAAGACCAGCCCAACGGCAGGGAGGAAGTCATTGTGGAGCCCAAGCCAGCGTCACCACCAGAGCCTTTGGCAGGCGAGGACCAACTTTAGTCAGGATAAGTGTACCAGATGTTCCCCTTCAAAATGGCCAATTGTTGGCGCCCTTCCCGCTCAATATTTGGGAAGAGGCCCAGGGCCTTTGCCTATAAATAGGACTAGCCACCCCCAGGGTAGAGGGAATCGGATTGGGGAGATGGAGGAATCGGCCAATCCAGAAACAAGCTGGGATCGGATCGAGTAGCATCACACACACAGAGAGAGAGAAGGGTGACTGAACTCCTCCTAGCAGTTCATCGCCCCAGCCAAGAACAGACCCTCGTGAGGCTGTTCTTCCTTGTATTGCTCATCATCATCAGCCCAAGAGGCAATCCACCACACCACAAACTAGAGTAGGGTATTACACCACAATGGTGGCCCGAACTAGTATAAACCATGTGTCTCTTGTGCTGTTCTTTCCATAGCTTAGATCTTAGCGAGGCAGTGGGGTGCAGGTAGGTAGAAGGCAAAACCTCCACGCGCACCCCAGTGTTCGAACCTCAAGGGTCTG
>NW_025246539.1:0-2505 GCF_018294505.1 Triticum aestivum | reverse complement strand
CAGGAGGAACCATAAACGATGACCGCCAACACGGGGGCCGGGCTTTCAAGGTCTCTATAATACGGTGTGATTGGTCAACAACCGGGCGGTGTAATTTAAAATACGCCGGTTGGGGGATACAACCCATCAAAAACACTAAAATTGAGAAAGGATTTAGCATTGGCAAATCAAATTAGTGTATCGATCATGACAAGTGTGGATAATCAGATAGGTTATCCGGTGATAAAAATTCTATTCCCCACACAAACACAAGTGTATGGAAAGCTACATGATAGTTGACTTGCATTATATGTGGAGCATCATTATTTGCTACTCCCTCCTATCTTAAATAAGCGTGGCACTAGTTCAAAACTGTGACATTTATTTTGGATTGGAGGGGGTAGTATTTTATTTCTAATGGCCTCGTAAGAGTTGACCGATCGTGCATGACCGAAGGGAGGGCGTACCCCATCGTACCAACATGGCTTTAGCCTTTCGTTCAGTGTATGCGGAGATGAAACAACTTCTACTGGTTGGCTACTGGTTTATAATTGGACCGTGGAGTTCCATCGCTTCTCGGTATAAGAAGGCTAATGCAAATCCTTCACCGTGGCGCTTTGGAATTTGAACCTGGCAAAAGTGATGGCCGGACTATGTACAGTTACTATGCATCTACGTTGTAGTTGGTGTGTATTGAGAACTGTCGGAAGGGAGAGAGAGGATTGATGGAATAGTTGTTCTATTGCTTGAGGCTCGTAGGCGTATATATAGGTGTACATGGTCATTTAGGAGTACAAGACAAGGTAGAATAATATCCGATGCTATCCTAGCTCTCCTAATAATCATGATGCTCGACATACCCCCGCAGTCACAACAGTAGCGATGCAGACTGTGAGACTGGAGAAAAATCCGAATGTAAGACGACGGACAACCCCCACGGTCGTAACGGTCAACGCATCGCGAAAGTCGTGGCTGGAGTGAAAACCGACGAGGTTTGTCAAGCAAGGCGATAGCCCTTTGTGCCGATGTCGATGTAGCCGAGAGCGTAGGGTGGTGTAGCCGTTGTTGAGGTAGCCGTGTGAGGGACGCCATGGTCGATGTCGAGTCGGGGTAGCCGGTGTCGAGGTAGTCGTCGTGGACCGGGAAGAAGAGCGGCGGCAGCAACCTGACGAGGCGGTGGCGGCGGCGGCGGCTAGGTCAGAAGCAAAGTGACAGTGCTCGACGTAGGCGAGGAAGAACTCGACAGCGTGACGAGGACCGGCGCGGACGGTGGCGTTCCCGCGCCTAGGGAGGCGGCGTGACTCATACCACATCGAGGTCGACGCGCGGGGACGGCGGTATGGACCGCGCGCCGCGACGCTACGGCCCGAATGGGTGATGCAGCGGCAGCGCGTGGGTCGGGGCGACGGCGAGGAAGACCTCAGGCCGGTTGCAGAGACCGCGTGCCACGCTCGCTACGGCCCGACGGGGCAACACAGCGGCAACGCGAGGGTCGGTGCAGCCTCGGGGACAACCTGGAGTAGAAGGCCTCAGGGTGACGGTTGACCGCGGGCCGCGGCACTACATCCAGAAGGAGCGACGCAGCGGCAGCGCGCGGGTTGGTGCAACCATATGAACGGCCTGAGGGAGACGGCGGGTACCACGTGCCGCGGTGCTACGGCCCGAAGGAGCAACGCATCGGCGGCGCGGATCGGTGCAGCCACAGGAAGAACCACAGGGCAGCGGCGCTGCGGCCTGACGGGCGACACAGCAGCAGCCTGTTGCTTGATCGATGGTTGTGCGCTTATACGCGATGATGAAATTTGCAGCAGGTACAAGCAGCAAAGCTCTGCATGCATTGGACGTACAAGCCACCCTATACACAGTGACTTGGATCGGTAGATGTAGATCACCAAGCAGCAAATCACGCTGGAAGGCGGCCTACAATCCACGCCTGCGGCCACAGTCCACGGGACGCACAACCAGAGGCCACGCGACGCAGGAGGACGGCCTAGCACGAGCGGTCGGTCGTCGCAGCTGCGCGGCAGACACCGTGATGCAGGCGATCTCAGTGGAGAGGGACGCGCGGATAGACGCAGACTTCCCTCGGGAGCCACGGCCGCGCCTGGACATGTAGTCGCCGTCAAAGTTGGAGTAGCTGCGCACAAAATCGACTGGGCAGTGGGCGACGCAAACTGATCTGTCGATCGGAAAACCAAAAAATAACACCGATCAATGCAATGGCAAAGAGAGAAAAATCCGAATCAAAGGATCAGGAAAAAAAGACTATAAAGCAGCCGATCAAACACGATCAATGGACGAACCCTAGGTACGGGTCCCGCAGCCCCCGGTTGCATGGAGACCGACAGCCCCGAAGGCGGCACGTAGCGGAAGCGGCGGCTAGTGTTTGGATCGAGATTAGGCAGATCCCATGTTAGAAGGAAGAGAGAGAATTGGTGGAATAGTTGTCGTATTGCATATATATATATATATATATATATATATATATATATATATATATATATATATATATATATATATATATAT
>NW_025246538.1:0-2505 GCF_018294505.1 Triticum aestivum | reverse complement strand
AACACCAAACCTCGATGGCAGAGGGAGCATGCGATGCTTGATCACATCAACTTTGGAAACACTTCCAACACATATCGTCATCTCCCATTTAGCTAGTCTCCGTTTATTCCGCAGCTTTTATTTCGAGTTACTAACACTTAGCAACCGAACCGGTATCTAATACCCTGGTGCTGCTAGGAGTACTAGTAAAGTACACATTCATATAATGTATATCCAATATACTTCTGTCGACCTTGCCTGCCTTCTCATCTACCAAATATCTAGGGTAGTACTGCTTCAGTGACCGTTCCTCTCATTACAGAAGCACTTAGTCTCGGGTTTGGGTTCAACCTTGGGATTCTTCACTAGAGCAGCAAACGACTTGCTGTTTCATGAAGTATCCCTTTTGCCCTTGCCCTTCTTAAACTAGTGGTTTTACTAACCATCAACAATTGATGCTCCTTCTTGATTTCTACTCTCGCGGTGTCAAACATCGCGAATAGCTCAAGGATCATCATAACCATCCTTGATATGTTATAGTTCATCACGAAGCTCTACTAGCTTGGTGGCAATGACTATGGAGAACTATCACTATCTCATCTGGGAGATTAACTCCCACTCGATTCAAGCGATTGTGGCACTCGATTCAAGCGATGGCGGGGCCATTGGTGTCTCCGGCGGAGCCGGCATTGGTGTCTCCGACGCCGGCACGGGAGCTTAATGCACCCGGGTGTACGCCGGCCGGCACCTCTGCAGCAAGCGGCCCCTCCGTCAACTGCACGCCCGCCGTTGGCGGTGCCTCGACATTAGCCGAGCTCGACGCCATCATCACGGTAACTAATTAATGCACGCCACACCCCTCCCAATGAACAGGACCCTTGTTTTGACCATAGCGCTCAAACACAAGTCTGTCTCCTCCGTTTTGCGGTACGCCACACCCCTCCCAATCAACATGACCCCGTTTGAACCGTAGGAGGTCCAAGAGAAGTTCGTTTCCCCCGTTTTTGTAAGTGCATCTAATGCCCCTTAGTGATTTTGGTGTATTGAAGACTTATAGGTTAAGGGACTAATGTGTTTATGAGTGTACACAGGTCTATAAGTCTATGAGGAGTTTGATATTTACAGAGAAATTTGACCCCTAAAAATGAAGTTCTTCGAAAGAAGACTTTGGATTTCTGAAGACTTTCTGAAGACTTTGAAAGTGAAGAAATTGGTGTGACCTTGAAGACTTGGCATTCATTCGAGGAACATGAAGCGTGAAGACTTTTGTTTTCGTAGTTTCATTTTCTCTTTCCTGTGTCATAGGAAACACCGTACTGTTAAAGGGGGTCGAGGAAATACTAAGGAAAAATTTCCATGTGATGCTCAACTCAAAGTTCTTCTAGTCTCTGAGGAATTTGTTCTGACTGAGGAGTTAGGAATTCGTCAGTGCAGATTGCCTACATAGTGAGGAACATAATAGCCCTGAGGAATTTGATACTCAAATTTCCGACCGTTGCTGTGCCTTCTGCCAGCTGTCCCAAAATATCTACCCACCAACGGTCATATCATTGAAGGGCATTTATGTCTTATCAGGTCGGGCTGCTCCCTAGGCTATAAATAGCCGCCCCCTACAACCACTTGTTGGTTGGCTGCTCCGAGAGAAACTGACACTTGTCATTTGAGAGCATCCCATCCTCCGAGGACTTTGAGCGAAAATCATCAAGTGAGGAAAACCCAAAACCAAACACCTACAAACCCAAAGTGATTGAGCACCACTAAAGAGATTGATCTTGCGTAGATTGTTCGCTTTTTACCTTTGAAGACTGAGCTTCTTCCAGACGGTTAGGCATCATGGTCTAGAGCATCCAAGAGGAAATTGTGGATCGCCGAGTGACTGAGTTTGTGAAGGTTTGGAAGTCACTTGAAGACTTACCACGAGTGATTGGGCGAGGTCTGTGTGACCTTAGCTCAAGGAGAATACGGTGAGGACTATGTGTCCGAGACTGTGTGTCCTCAGGTTTAAATACCTAGCCACTCCAACGAGACGTACAACTGAGACAACAGTTGGAACTAGTCTACCAAATCATTGTCTTCACGAAGCTTACTGGTTCTATTTTCTCAACTCTTTTATTTCCTCATAACTGTGTTGTGCGCTTGTTCATATCTGTGTTTGAAGACTTTGACTGAAGACTTTCTCAATTTCCTCAGTTCAATTTCTTCAGTCTGTTTGTCTTCATCCTATGCTATCCTGTGTTTACGCTTTCTGTACTCTGTGTTTGTCTTCATTTCATCATGATGACCATGCTTGTGCTTTGTTACGTTTACATCTGAGTACTTATTCTGCTGCAAGTAGTTCTTCGGTAAGGAATTTCCTCACTCGCAAATTCCTCAGTGAAGAATTCATAAAAATCGCCTATTCACCCCCCTCTAGTCGATATAAAGCACTTTCAATTGGTATCAGAGCAAGGTACTCCCTTGTTCTGTGTGATTTTGGTTTAACCGCCTAGAGTTTTAGTTATGTCGACCGCAGGTATAAAGACCGTG
>NW_025246537.1:0-2505 GCF_018294505.1 Triticum aestivum | reverse complement strand
AGAGATAAAGTTCGCACAGAATAAGAAAATATGAGCAGCACAATTACCCTGATATGGTGGGGATGGACACCTTCATCTTCGGCAGGAGCTTGGTCGGCTTTGGCGGAGCCCCCCTAGGCTGCTTCGGCGCCTTTTCAGTCGGCGCTGGAGAAGTGGTCCTAGGGCGCTTGGTCGACTGCGTCGCAACCCCCTTGCCACGTTCAGTCGAAGGGTCGTGGACGAGCTTCGACCGCCTTTCCGAGCGCGGTGGCACGACCTCCTCCTCTTCCTCCTCGTCTTCGGCGTCATCATCATCGCCGTCGTCATCATCATCGTCGTCGTCGTCCCCTGCAACGTCCGAGTCCCATTCCTCCTCGTCCTGGCTCTCGCCCCCACTCGCCTCACCCTCCTCAGTCGGAGTTTGTGCCCCATTGGGCATCGAGTACAGCTCGGTGAGGGCCTAGCAGATATCAAGACAATGATCAGCCGACCAGTCGGCAGAGTAAACAGAGATGAATGCGACAAGAATGCAGTGGAGAGCAGGGCAAGTGTACCTTATTTGGATCACTGTTGTGGTCGAGTGGAGGAATCCTTCTGGCTCCGCGTGGGTTGTCCTTGTTTCCGGTAACGGCTACCATCCATCTTTCCAGAGTGACGTCGTCGACTGCTTCTGGATGGACTCTAGTCTCGTCTTCGGTCCCACAGTACAACCACATGCAGTGGCTCCGGAATTGAAGGGGTTGGATGCGACGCCTGAGGAAGACCTCCAGAAGATCCATGCCCGTCACCCCCTCCCGAACCAACTGCACCACGTGCTCCATCAACATCTTCACGTCGGCTTTCTCCTCCGGAATCAGCTTCAGAGGGGAGGGCTTGTTCACTCGGTCCATGGTAAACGAAGGGAGTCCACTCGACTGCCCTGGCGTCGACTGGACCTGGCAGTAGAACCAAGTCGACTGCCAGCCTCTGACGGACTCGGGAAAGGTCATGGGCGGGAAGGTGCTCTTATTCCTCACCTGGATCCCCAGGCCCCCACACATTTGGACGACTCGGGTTCTCTCATCACCTGGGCTCGCCTTCTTCACGGTCTGAGAGCGACACGTGAATATATGTTTGAACAAACCCCAGTGCGGTCGACAGCCCAAGAAACCCTCACACATGGACACGAATGCAGCAAGATAGGCAATGGAGTTTGGGGTAAAGTGGTGAAGCTGCGCTCCAAAGAAATTCAAGAAGCCACGGAAGAAAATACTTGGCGGCAAGGAAAACCCACGATCAACATGAGTGGCCAAAAGCACACACTCACCCTCTTCTGGCTATGGCTGCCACTCCTTCCCCGGCAACCTCGCAGCTCCGTGAGGGATCAAGCCCTCGTTGGCCATGTCGAGGAGGTCCTTCTCTGTGATGGTCGACTGGATCCAGTCTCCTTGGACCCAGCCCTTCGGCAGGCGGGATCTGGACGAGGACCCTCCGCGGCTGGTGGATCTCCCCTTCGCCTTCTCCGACGCCGACTCCTTCTTGGCGCGCTCCAGCGCCGCCGTCTTCTCCTTGGCCATGGTCGCCGGAGAGATGCGCGAAGGGAAGTGGTGCGGGGGCGAGAGCGAGCACGCTGAGCTGGGAAGAAGGAAGCAGAGAGAGAGGGAGAATGCTGGGGCGCAGCACAGAAATCCTCGCCGGGCGCATTTATAAGGTCCCTTCCGAGTGGCTGACATGTGGGCCCGGTCGATCTAATCATATCTGAGAGCAGTTATGCAGGCTGGATACGTGGCGAAAAAGGCGGCACGGAGATCGAGGCGTCTATGCCCCGTCCCATCCGAACGCCGCGGTCCGCCCCGCTTCGCGCGCGCCCCCAAATTTCGCATCCCGCGGAATCCGCGAGCAACAAATCAGTCTGTCAGACGCGGTGTTTCCGGCGATCCGTCGCTCGGAGATCGTCGAAGCCCGAAAGATCACTCGACGCAAAAACAGAATGGATCGAGTCGACTGAAGGCAAATTGCTCCCTGTCAATGAAGAGATTCTTTGGTCCAGAACAGCGCACAACCGGAGCGCAGAGGTTAATCAGAAACGACATCAACTCCTTCTTCACTCGAAGCCTCGATCCATTCGGGGGCTAATGATGGGGTTGTGTACCTAGGGTAGGATCATGGACCTGATCCAAGTAACTTACCCTAGGACATCCTTAGAAGAGGTCGCCTTCCAGTCGACCAACGAGGATTCACTCGACTGACCTGAAGGACTCGACCACGAAGACTCACTCGACCACCAGGAGGTCAAGAGGCACTCTGCACTGCAACGGCCTGTAATCAAGTAGACTTTATGATAGTAAAGGCACTTTATGTGGGGCGTTACCAGTAACGCCCCAGACTTAACTCACCTTAAACCCTCTCCTGCGTGGGCTGGCTAGGGTCCTGGCGCACTCTATATAAGCCACCCTCCTCCACAGGCAGAGGGGTTCGGCACCTTGTAATTCATACATTCATAATCCACTCGACCGCCTCCGGGCTCCGAGACGTAGGGCTGTTACT
>NW_025246536.1:0-2505 GCF_018294505.1 Triticum aestivum | reverse complement strand
GTGGTTATGAACATGTTATACTACATATAATATATTTTATCTCTACTCTTATAAAAAATGGAGTTGTTGATGATGGTGCCATCCTGCAATATAGGCCGTCGGATTTATATCTGACGGATAGGAAGGAAACTATGGCAATTTTGAAAAAATATACCCACACCCCTCTCCATATTTGCAAATTAGGCCTCCCTTGATCATGTTGATGTTCTGTGGAACGCATGGGCATCTTGCTAGTACTACGTATAACATATAGAACATTGATCATAATTTGGGCTAATGTGGCTTTTGCAGCTCAGGTCTAAATACTTGTCATAATGTAGGGGGCGGGGCAGTATACTATGTGTGATAAACACGGTGTACACATATGGAACATGGTTTAGATTATGAATATATAGTTAGTACATCAAATGTACTATTATTTGGAATCAACATCAACTGTATTCAAAAAATAGAATTCAAGTTCATGTAGTACACATAGTTCATATCTATCTCTATAGTAATCATGTGGTGTGTTATTAAGGTAATACACGAATGATGGTTGAAGTTGGCAACAATCATGATTATAGATTCTTATTGAAATAGAGAAACAAATTCAAATTTAGTTCGAATTGCAGCGGTAGTATAGACATTTGGAATGCACAAAAATGTTGGTATGAGTAGGTTACATGCATTATACAGCAAGCGAAAAAATTTAATTGGACATAACATGGATTCATACTACCGAATAGCATTTAATTGCACTAAATTGTTGGTATGAGTAGCTTTAAATATCATTTTTATAGTAAAACGGGGCAAGACTCTCTCTTTGTGTGGTGTGAATAGTTTTATTTTTTTCGTTTTCTTTTTGGTTAACGGAAGTGCGAATTGATTTGGTACGTACAAGTACAATATTACACGTTAGGCTGTCCCTAAAATTCAACCCGTGACTTGTTATATCCCGAAAATTTAGATATCGTGCTCCCCAAACTAGCGCCTTCACAACCCGCGCCTTGCTATCCCGAAATTACAACGCGCGCGAAAACTCCCTCCAGCTGCCAAATCCCGACACGCGAAATCCCCCTTCTAACCCTGAGCCGAAAGGGCCGCTAGTTCAAATCGGTGGGGGGTACTTTTGTAACACACCCTACATTTTGGACAAGCGCGTCCCTAAGGCATGGTTCACCCCCTCCCATCGCCTCCTTTTTGCCATTCGAAATCCCAGGCCGCCATAACCTCTCCGCTCAAGCCACGAAACCCCACCCTCCTCCGTCCACCACCTCACCGCTGCCCAGCCGGAGCCTCTTCCCCGACGACATCATCCACCGTAACAGCTCGACGTCCCTCGTCCACCTCCCCGGATGAGGATCCGTCGTCCATCTCGTCGTCCCGCCGGTTCAGCCGCCCCGTCCGCCACCTCCAAGGAGCTACTCCGACGATCGCCTCGTCTATCGTGGCTGCTTCATCCCCACAGCGCCGCCTTAACCTGCTCCACCGGAACCGCAGCATCCTCACCGACTCCTCGGTTGAAGCTGAGGCCTACTCGGCGCCACCAAAGAGGTTGTACACTCATCGCATCACACCTTCTCCTTAGCTCGACCTCCCGGCGCCGACGGTGCTCCATCCCGCACCCCCATGGAGCGGCTACCTTGAAGCCGGCGCCGCGGGCGACATCTCCACGGCGGCTCTCCCCCAGTGTGAGGCCCCTTCGGGGGCGGCGGCCATACCAGCCGGATCTGCTATTGCTGCTCCGGCTCTCGCTCGCTCACTCGCGGTGCTGCTGCTGCTCCAGCTCTCGCTCGATCGCTCGCTCGTCTAGCTGCTGCTGCTCCGGCTCTCGCTCGCTCGCTCACGCTGCTGCTGTTGCTCCGACTCTCGCTCGATCGCTCGCTCGCCCAGCTGTTGTTGCTCCGGCTCTCGCTCGCTCGCTCGCGCTGCTGCTGCTGCTCTCCCCCTCGCTCATGCTGCTGCTCTGCTCCGATTTAGCTACACTTTAGTCGACTGAATCGGCTTTTAGGTCAGTCGATTTTCAAGGGGTGGGGGGCTCGCCGGAGTTAAGGAAGAACCACCCGCAGCGGGGACGGGGGCTCGCCGGAGAGGTACCCCACTATCTATCTTAGGGTTCAGGGTGGGGGCGTGGCCTATAGGGCTGGCCGGGGCAGCGGCGGACCGGCGGTGGGGAGTTGTTTCGGGGCGGCGAGGCGGCGCTGGGGCCAGCGGTTCGGCCGGTGGTGGCTGGCGGCTTAGGGGGGTGCAGGTTGAAGATGAACTGCAGGCCCTCCCTAAACTACATGTCAAGTGCCACTCTGCTACCATTCCGTTCAGTTTCGACAGTAACATTCAGATTCCATAGTAAATTTCAGTTTCAACAGTTAAGTTCAGAGTCAACAGTTTTTACCTCATCTATTGTAGTCAGGTGGTTTTTGGTGATGTAAATTTTACATCTATTTTACATCATCTATTGGAGATGCTATTAGAATCCCACTTGAGATTGACGATGTTTGTCTTGTGTTGCTTCAGCCTTGACGT
>NW_025246535.1:0-2505 GCF_018294505.1 Triticum aestivum | reverse complement strand
AATTGGCCATTTTGAAGGGGAACATCTAGTACACTTATCCTGACTAAAGTTGGTCCTCGCCTGCCAAAGACCCTGACGATGACGCCGGCTTGGGCTCCACGATGACCTCCATCCTGCCGTCCTGCTGGTCTTGGTCTTGTTGCACCGAAATCGTTGCCTTTGCTTGATACTCTTGCCTGCGCTTGCCCCCTTTGCACCAAAGAGGAAACAAGGACTCTGCGCAGGCCGGCGCCCGCCTGGCCTTGGTCGTCATGGCTTGCATCATGGGCACCTTGTGAGGTACCCCACCTTGATCTCTCCGCCTCCTCGTGAGCCAGCCTGATGAGGCCGTGCCTGAGGAAGCCTCCTATCGTCCGCCCCGCGAGGCTTGGCCCCTCGCGAGGGTCTTGATCATGTGTTGATGAAGACGGGCCGTACTGGGCCACCCCCTGAGCCATGCCGCAGGCCGCAGGCAGGCAAGTCTGGGTACCCCCGTTCCCAGAACACTGACAACGGGCACCTTACTACTATAGATTAGTACGACCAAAAAATTGAACTAACATTATATATAGTACGATAAATACTGATGCATGTCACCTAAAATTATATCATTCAAAATCATAGGGCTTCTTCTATTTTTGGCGGTCCATGACCACAAGTATTGAGCTATAATAAAAACTATGTTCAAATAGAAATCGAACGATATAGTTTTTGTTGACATGCACTAACATTTTGTCAATTAAATCTTCAATCAAATTCAATGGGGGACTAATAAACCACGACTGATGTAGTACAAGTGTAGAGGGCGGCGCTGCACGGGAGTCTCACCTCTCACCCCGCTCGTGGCGCGGCAGTAAAGCTGTCATATCACAAAACCCAACCACTCCCAGTAATAAATGGCCTGGTAAAATAAACGGACAAGCAACCATCACATCCCTCCGTATTTTTTGCATTTCATCTCTCTGCATTTACTTTCTCCGGTTCATCTCCCACACTCGATCCCTAGCTACTACTCCTAGGGCCAGTTCTTTTGGCGGCTTCCCCAGCTTTTCCCACAAGACTAGTCACAATGGAGAGTAACAATAAGGCGCCTCACTCATTTATTTGGGCTTCTAAACTACTACTCCATCCTGGTTTATTCCTCACCATTGTAATTTGTGCTAAATTTTGACCAAAGATTTAACTGATAAAATGTTACTCAAAACACTTAGGCGCGGTGCATCTAGGTGTGTAAGTCATCTTATGAAAACCAAATAATCCCAAAACACTTAGGCGTGGTGCATTAACTTCTACCTCGTTTCTTGTTTCTTGACATATCAACCAATAAGAGATAAAGAGTGTGCATGCTTTTAATGACTTGATATATCAAACACGACATGGAGTGGTTAGTTCATTGCATGCAATACTATTAGTTAGCAAATAAACATTAATGTTTCTCGTTTTCTCCTCCTCCTTGGTCACGGTGCACAGCCTAAGATGACTTACTCACCTAGACGGATGGAGTAGTGCATGTGACATGCACTAACATTTCATTAGTTAAATTTATGATCAAAATTTGACACAGATTACAATGGGGACCAATAAACCAAGACGGAGGTAGTAGTTATGGGATTACTAATCTAGAAGCCTAAAAGAACTGGCCCCTGGTACTCCTACTAGTAGTACTCAAGTTGGAATTCCAATTGCACGACACAACTTGTTAGGCAAAAAATTCGATAGAGGGTGTAGGAATCGGTTTGGGAATTTGCATGCCTTTCCAACCAGTGAGATACTCCATACAAAGTACGACAGAGAAATAACCACAGAGAAGGAAGCTAAAAGTAAACAATCAAATGAGCATTTTTGCATTTGTTTTGCACTGAATTGTTTCACAAGATTGACTAGTGCTGTTTTTCTACTTCTACAAAAACTGCATCGTAATGTTAAAACGTGCATTTGCACGTACATAAGTAATAGTAGTACTCCCTCTGTCTAGGTGTACAAGTCTACCCTCCTTCTTGGTCACCGTGCACAACCAAAGATGACTTATTGACCTGGACGGAGGGAGTAGCACAGTCTGCAAGCATATATCGAGAGAGACGTGTAGTCCGATAGTATATAGTAAGGTTTGGACTATATGCACGTACTTGCAAAATGAGTAATAATACACAATGTTTCCAAACTTTTCCTTTTACATACTTAATTAAGGACGCTAAAAATTCCTGAACGTTCGGGATTTATCATTTGCATCCCAAAACTAATGAGATCGCCTTATGAAACAAAAATGATACTCCTCCTAAAAGCCACGACGCTCGCAGGAGCGCTTGCGGCGTGCCACGAGTGCCCTGGTGCGCGGCCGTTTCCCAGCACACTGACACAACGCCTCTTCCTCAGCTCGCAACTCGCGAGGTGCTGATTGGTGGCTTGCCGGCGGGCGAGCGCGATCTCACTGGTGTGGTGATCCGGCGCCAACAAGTACTCCTCCTGGCTGGAAGTGTGCACCCAGTCCACGTACCGCCAAGCGTAGATGAGGCGCTTGGGCCCGAC
>NW_025246534.1:0-2505 GCF_018294505.1 Triticum aestivum | reverse complement strand
CGAAGATTTTGATATATCATACGCCCAAAACGGATCTACGGTTGCGGAGATAACATCAGTCAAAGAATGCATAAAAACTTAACGGAGAGAGGCAAAAGTCAACCCTAGGGTTTACTGTTCACGCGCGGATCTGGATCTGAGCTCGCCGGGGCACGGACGCCGAGGACCACCGGAGAGGCGCGGGACTCGCCGGGGAGAGGGGCTGCGGCCGGGGCCTTCGGCCGGCGACGAGGGGGCGGCGAGGAGGCGGCGGCGAGCTCCGGCGTCGAGCTGGGCGCCTCAGGGCGGCGAACGGCGGCGTGGAACGGCGCGGCAGGGCGGCCGGACCGCGTCGAGGTGGCGGCGGCGCGGCGAACTCCGGCGCCGGCGTCGGGGAAGAGGAGGTCGGGCGCGGGCGGCCGATCGAGGGAGTCGGGCGGCGCCGGTTCTGGCCCGTGGGGGCGAGAGGCGGGCCTCCCGCGGGCCGGCGGGCTTCGGCGGCGGCGAAGCGGTCCCCGGGCCACGTGGCGCGACGCGGATGGCGGAGGCGGGCGGCGGCGGACGCGTCCGGCTGGGGGCGGACGTGTCCGTCGGTGCGGGGAGGTTTGATCTGTTTTTTTTTAGGGTTTCGGGGAGAGGGAGAGATCCGAAAACGGAGGGGTGTATATATAGGCATAGAGGGAGCTAGGAGAGTCCAAATGAGGTGCGGTTTTCGCCCACACGATCGTGATCGAACGCTCTAGGACATGGAGCAGAGTTTGGTGGGTTTTGGGCCAAAATTTGGGGGGTGTTGGGCTGCAACACACACGAGGCCTTTTCGGTCCCTCGGTTAACCGTTGGAGTATCA
Source organism: Triticum aestivum (assembly GCF_018294505.1). Classification (NCBI taxonomy): domain Eukaryota; kingdom Viridiplantae; phylum Streptophyta; class Magnoliopsida; order Poales; family Poaceae; genus Triticum; species Triticum aestivum. The sequence goes on along the minus strand of NW_025246534.1, from coordinate 1,679 downwards.
AACGAAGTCCAAATGATACGAAACTTGACAGACGGTCTACCGGTAGTAAACCAAGGCCGCTTGGCAAGTCTCGGACCAATCCGGAGATGTTTAAACCCCACACACGAAAGAAGACTAGAAATGACCACCGGAGGAGAACGAAGCGCCGGAATGCAAAACGGACAACGGGGAAAATGCTCGAATGCATGAGACGAACATGTATGCAAATGCAATGCACGTGATGACATGGTATGAGATACATGAAAACGAAAACAACACACGGAGACAAGGACCCGAACCCGAGAGATAAATATAACTTAGCGCCGGAGACGGCAAGAGTTGGAGTACAAAAGGGGAAAGTTACCTCTGGGGCGTTACAACACTCCACCACTACGAAAAGATCTCGTCCCGAGATCTAGGACTGAAAGAACTCCGGGTACTCAGAACGAAGGTGATCCTCGCGTTCCCAGGTGGCTTCACGGTCGGAATGGTGAGACCACTTAACTTTGAGGAACTTGATTGACTTGTTGCGAGTCTTGCGTTCAGTCTCTTCAAGAATAGCAACTGGGTGCTCACGATAAGAGAGATCTTCTTGGAGCTCAATGTCCTCGAAGTTGACGGTGCGGTCAGGAGTCTTGAAGCACTTTCGAAGCTGAGAGACATGGAACACATCATGAACATTTGCAAAGTTTGAAGGAAGCTCGAGTTGATAGGCGAGGTCGCCTCTCTTGCTGACAATCTTGAAAGGTCCCACGTATCTAGGGGCAAGCTTCCCTTTGATACCGAAGCGACGAGTACCTTTCATTGGAGAGACGCGGAGGTAAACATGATCTCCGATCTCGAAAGCCAGATCACGGTGCTTACTATCATAGTAGCACTTCTGGCGGGATTGAGCTGCTTTGAGGTTATCACGAATGACTTTGCACATTTCTTCTGCTTCTGTGATTAAGTCATTACCCAGCAGCTGACGTTCACCGGTTTCAGACCAGTTGATAGGGGTACGGCACTTCCTGCCATACAGAATTTCAAAGGGGGCCTTGCCCGAACTTGCTTGAAAGCTGTTGTTGTATGAGAATTCAGCATAAGGAAGACAATCTTCCCACTTCATGCCGAAAGAAATCACACAAGCCCTGAGCATATCTTCAAGAATCTGATTGACACGCTCGACTTGACCGCTTGTTTGACGATGGAAAGCTGTGCTGAAGCGGATGTTGGTGCCCATGGCCTTCTGAAAAGAATCCCAAAACTTGGAGGTAAAGATGCTGCCACGGTCTGAAGATATCACTTGAGGAATACCGTGCAGAGAGACAATGCGAGAGGTATAGAGTTCCGCCAATTGAGCTGCAGTGATCGACTCTTTGATAGGCAGAAAGTGAGCCACTTTGGTGAGCTTGTCGATGACGACAAATATAGCATCATTGCCACGCTTGGACTTTGGAAACCCAGTCACGAAGTCCATTTCAATGTGGTCAAACTTCCATTCTGGAATGGCAAGAGGTTGGAGGAGACCAGCTGGCCTTTGGTGTTCTGCCTTCACTCTTCTGCAGACATCACACTCGTTCACGAATTGAGCGATCTCGCGCTTCATTCGAGTCCACCAATAAGCTTGCTTGAGGTCCTGATACATCTTCGTACTACCAGGGTGGATGGAGAGAAGAGAGTTGTGAGCCTCGTTCATGATCACCTTACGAAGTTCACCT
>NW_025246533.1:0-2505 GCF_018294505.1 Triticum aestivum | reverse complement strand
TCATGATACAGCGAGAGACTGGTCAACCACTCGATCGACCATGGGAATGTTTAGAATTCCTCCGCTTTGACGAAGGGCCATTTCCCGGTCAGGCACATACGCGCCCCAAATTCGGAGAGCGCGGTGCCCCCAGGGGCTATGTCGTAGCCCCACCCTCGAACTCCATGGCTAAGTGAAAGTGATAAAGCATTATAGTCCGATTGCCTCGTTTGCTACGCTACCACCTCCTTTACAGGACCGAGACATCGGATTATGTGTGAAAACGCGCTATTTTTTGCGAACACCCCCACACCTTGTGCGTGGGGGCTGAAGCCGACGACTGCCATCTTTCAGGTTATACACACGTATACATGAACGGACGCATAGGAGATATTCTATTACTTGAACGCACAAGTATAAAAGGCGCTTACATCATAAATATTGTTTTACATCATAAAAACGTTCATTCGAATGTAACATTTTTTGAGCACTGCGACTCTATTCACGAGCACCACGCAGCACTTCGCCAAAATAGTGCTCGGCGGGTAACCGGTTATCGTTCGAACCCGGGGTCGCAACAGCGGTGGCATCCATCTCTGTCCAATGTGTCTTCACACGGGCGAGCGCCATCCGCGCACCCTCTATACAGGCCGACCGCTTCATCGCCTTGATATGCGGCACCGCCCCAAGAAATTGCTGCAATAAGCCAAAGTAACTCTTCGGCTCGGGCCTATCCGGCCAGACATGGGTCACTATATCCGTCATAGCAAGCCCGGATAACCTATTTAGCTCAGCCCACTCAGCCAAACGATCGGTCAGCGGAAGTGAACACTTGAGACTATGGAATTGAGACCAAAACAGCTCTTCCGTCTTGTGATCCTTCTGGCTTCGAAAATGCACAACGGCATCCGCTGCACTCGCTGCTAAGTCCATGTAAGGGTCCTCTGGACCCCACAGTTGGCCCAGCTGAGCATACTTTGGATCCGTAAACCTTCGGCGCAGCAGAAAAGGCTTGCCAGCTACAATTTCTCCGGCCTGGCGCAACTCTTCCTTTATAGCCCGCATTGCAGAGCAGGCATCCTTGGCTTCGGCGGTGGCCTTCTCCAGGTCTTCTTGCCCCGCTAGGCGCTCCTTCCCAAGAGCCTCATTGCGGTCGGTAGCATCTTTTAACTTCACGGCCATTTCGGCCATCTCTTCCCTGCTCCGGTAGTGTGCGACCCTTTCGGCCGCTAAGTCCTCGGCCGCCCTCGAGGCTGCCGCATTACTCCTTCTGGCCTGCTCCTTGGCTTGAGCAAGTTCGGTCCGAAGGCTCTCCACAGCAGCGGCACTATCTGCATTTCACAGACGCGTTGTAAGGAGCTGGCTTCGGCTCCCTTACCAAGTGACCGCACAGAAACACTTACCTTGCGACTCATCAAGTCGCCTGTTGACCAGCGTGATGTCCGCATCCGCAACAGCGAGTTGCCGCTTTAGTTCAGCAACTCCATCAGTCCGGCTGGCCCCCGGACAACCCGCCACCTGCATCGGCACGACGGAAATTTAAACCTGCGATTTTGATCCTCGGCACGCTGTCGATTTCGACAACCTACCGAGTCTCAGGGGCTACTATCTATACAAGGCGCATTCTATATGCAAAACTGTTAAAAGGTGTGTCATTTTTACGTACCTCAAACCCCGCCAGCAAACTCCTGACGGCATTATGCAACCCGCCTTCGGCGGACGAAATCCTTTCAATCACCATGCTCATCAATGCATGGTGATCTTCTGAGATAGACGCCTTCTCAAGCAGATCCTTCAGCCGTACACCAGTTGGCGCCGAACTATCCGGCTTTGCCAAACCAGGGGGCTCCCTCCGTGACGACACTTCAGGCTCGTCCGCTCTATCCGACGGCGCCCCGGACGGAGGCGTCTCGCTCTCCATCATCTCCGGACGAAGGTCCCCCGAAGACGAGCTCATTTGCGAAGGACGGAGATCCGAACTACAAGGTAAAAACTTTAGTTATCCTCAGAAGCACAAATAGGGATGTCCCTTATTATAAAACTCCTTTCTTTCTACTTACGGCTCGTTGGCGGGCTGATTCTCAAAGGGAGATTGTGCGGCCGGGGCCTCCCTGGACGCAGGGCCCTCTGGCGAAGATTTCTTCCCCTGTTTAGGGTCTTTTGCCCCTGGGTCCTCGGAGGCAGTCCTCTTCTCCCCTTGGAGGGAGGGATTCTCGATCCCCCCCTCTTTCAAGAGCCTCCTTAGGCGCGGCAGTAGCTTTCCTGCTTTCCCCTTCGCCTTCCTCTAGAGGCGCAACCTCAAGCATCTGGACCAGCACGGAATCCGGCGCGATCTCGGGGAGGGGGGCCGGACACCATATCAATTTTGCTTCCGCTATCCACTCCTGTTTAGAAGGAAGTTGGTCATAAGGCGAATTATCGAAAGGCAAACGAACGGTATGTCCGGACTTGGAACTACTTACTTGAGAATCCGGGTGATTGCAGCTTAGGCCAGCATCCTCGGTCAATTCCGGACGCGCCTCTTGC
>NW_025246532.1:0-2505 GCF_018294505.1 Triticum aestivum | reverse complement strand
ACACTAGAGTTGAACTAGCTTTAGTTCAAATAATTTGACACTAGAGTTTAACTAGCTCTATATGCTCGTTCAAATAATTTTACACTAGAGTTGAACTAGCTCTATAGCCTAGTACAAATAATTTTACACTAGAGTTGAACTCGCAGTATAAGCTAGTATAAATAATTTTACACTAGAGTTGAACTAGCTCTATAAGCAAGTTGAAATAATTTTACACTAGAGTTGCACTAGCTCTATAGCCTAGTACAAATAATTTTACACTAGAGTTGAACTAGCTCTATAAGCTAGTTCAAATAGTTTTACACTAGAGTTGAACTAGCTCTATAGCCTAGTACAAATAATTTTACACTACAATTGAACTAGCTCTATAAGCTAGTTGAAATAATTTTACACTAGAGTTGAGCTAGCTCTATAAGCTAGTTAAAATAATTTTACAATAGAGTTGACCTAGCTCTATAGCCTAATACAAATGATTTTACACTAGAGTTGAACTAGTTCTGTAGCCTATTACAAATCATTCTACACTAGAGATGAACTAGCTCTATAAGCTAGTTCAAATAATTTTACACTAGAGTTGAACTAGCTCTATAGCCTACTACAAATAATTTTACACTAGAGTTGAACTAGCACTGTAAGCTAGTTCAAATAATTTTACACTAGAGTTGAACTAGCTCTATAGCCTAGTACAAATAATTTCACACTAGAGTTGGACTAGCTCTTTATGCTAGTTCAAATAATTTTACACTAGAGTTGAACTAGCACTATAGCCTAGTACAAATAATTTTACACTAGAGTTGAACTAGGTCTATAAGCCAGTTAACATAATTTTACACTATAGTTGAACTAGCTCTATAAGCTAGTTCAAATAATTTTACACTAGAGTTGAACTAGCTCTATAGCCTAGTACAAATAATTTTGCACTAGAGTTGAACTAGCTCTATAAGCTAGTTAAAATAATTTTACAATAGAGTTGACCTAGCTCTATAGACTAATACAAATGATTTTTCACTAGAGTTCAACTAGTTCTATAGCCTATTTCAAATGATTTTACACTAGAGTTGAACTAGCTTTATAAGCTAGTTCAAATAATTTTACACTAGAGTTAAACTAGCTCTATAAGCTAGTTCAAATAATTTTACACTAGAGTTGAACTAGCTCTATAGCCTAGTACAAATAATTTTACACAAGAGTTGAACTAGCTCTATAAGCTAGTTCAAATAATTTTACACTAGAGTTGCACTAGCTCTATAGCCTAGTACAAATAATTTTGCACTAGAGTTGAACTAGCTTTATAAGCTAGTTCAAATAGTTTTACACTAGAGTTGAACTAGCTCTATAGCCTAGTACAAATAATTTTACACTAGAGTTGAACTAGCTCTATAAGCTCGTTCAAATAATTTTACACTAGAGTTGAACTAACACTATAGCCTAGTACAAATAATTTTACACTAGAGTTGAACTAGCTCTATAGCCTAGTACAAATAATTTTACACTAGAGTTGAACTAGCTCTATAAGCTAGTTAAAATAATTTTACACTAGAGTTTAACTAGCTCTATAAGCAAGTTGAAATAATTTTACACTAGAGTTGCACTAGCTCTATGGTCTAGTACAAATAATTTTACACTAGAGTTGAACTAGCTCTATAAGCTAGTTCAAATAATTTTACACTAGAGTTGAACTAGCTCTATAGCCTAGTACAAATAATTTTACACTACAATTTAACTAGCTCTATAAGCTCGTTGAAATAATTTTACACTAGAGTTGAGCTAGCTCTATAAGCTAATTAAAATAATTTTACAATAGAGTTGACCTAGCTCTATAGCCTAATACAAATGATTTTACACTAGAGTTGAACTAGTTCTGTAGCCTATTACAAATCATTCTACACTAGATTTGAACTAGCTCTATAAGCTAGTTCAAATAATTTTACACTAGAGTTGAACTAGCTCTATAGCTACTACAAATAATTTTACACTAGAGTTGAACTAGCACTGTAAGCTAGTTCAAATAATTTTACACTAGAGTTGAACTAGCTCTATAGCCTAGTACAAATAATTTCACACTAGAGTTGGACTAGCTCTTTATGCTAGTTCAAATAATTTTACACTAGAGTTGAACTAGCACTATAGCCTAGTACAAATAATTTTACACTAGAGTTGAACTAGGTCTATAAGCCAGTTAACATAATTTTACACTATAGTTGAACTAGCTCTATAAGCTAGTTCAAATAATTTTACACTAGAGTTGAACTAGCTCTATAGCCTAGTACAAATAATTTTACACTAGAGTTGAACTAGCTCTAGTTCAAATAATTTGACACTAGAGTTTAACTAGCTCTATAAGCTAGTTCAAATAATTTTACACTAGGTTTGAAGTAGCTCTGTAGCCTAGTACAAATAATTTTACACTAGAGTTGAACTAGCACTATAAGCTAGTTTAAATAATTTTACACTAGAGTTGAACTAGCTCTATAAGCAAGTTGAAACAATTTTACACTAGAGTTG
>NW_025246531.1:0-2505 GCF_018294505.1 Triticum aestivum | reverse complement strand
GGAATTTAAATAAATCCTAAATGATTTATAAATATCAGAAAATGCCCTAAACTTCAATAATTCATAGAAAATTAACCGTAACTCCAAATTAAATAATTTATATATGAAAAATTATCAGAAAAATTCAAGGAATCCATCTGTACCATTTTCATGCATGTTAGAACAACTTATAGATGCTGTTTAGCACAAATCATATAAATGGCATTTGAATAATCACATATGGAGTTTGAATTTGAATTTTATATTCAAACCAACTTCATTTAATCCATTGCTAGTTGCATTAGCCCAAAACACATTCATTTTGCCATGTCATGATCATGCATCATATTGTGCATTGCATTGATTGTAATTCTTCTTGTTGCCGGTATCTGTTCCATCCCGGTAGACGATGTCCGACGTTGTGATCGTTGACACTGATGAAGACTCAATGTTATCTTCAGAAGTGCCAGGCAAGCAAAACCCCCTTGTTCATTCCGATACAATCCTACCCTCTCGCTCCTGCTCTCTTTTACTGCATTACGACAACACCGATTCATCTGTTACTTGCTGCGGTAGCTGAACCCCTTTATCCTTTGCATGACCTGTCATTCCACAGTAAATAGATGAAACCCACTAGTATGAGTAGGAGTTGTTTGAGCCCTGTTATGCCTACTCATTCATGCTTGTTTGTCATGCCTGCTACTGCTTAGAGTTGAGTCAGGTCTGATTCATCGGGGATGAATCAGAGGCGTGTGAACATGTCCTACTGTGTGTGAGCTAAGTGTGTGAACACGATTTGGTAAAGGTAGCGGTGAGAGGCCATGTAGGAGTACATGGTGGGTTGTCTCATTGCAGCCGTCCTCAGGAACTGAGTTCTGTGTTCGTGATCCATGATTCAGCTACTACCATACATTGGGCCCTGAAATATGACCCCGCTCGACTTCTTATTCACCCTAGTCCTCTGTCCAGGAGTTGCAAGTAGTTTCTGGTGTTTGTAGCCTGCTGGAGGCCGTGGACAGCGCTGACCGTAGGGGTGGGCTGTGATGCGGTAGGCACGTGGCCGGGTATACCGGGCGCCCGTTTGGTGTCACGGAACCCTGTTCACATCGTTTGGGGCTGTGAGCGAAACTCCGGCCGGATCTCCTCATGGATGGAACCCGAATAGGCGATAAACCTGGACTAGAGACTTAGGTGTTTAGGTAGGTCGTGGTCTACACCCACGTCGGCTTTCGCTTGAAGTCTGCCGAGCACATGTCGTGTGCAGACGCTAAGTGGTGGAAACATGTATGAAGAAGTACACCCCTGCAGGGTTAACATCATCTATTTGAATAGCCGTGTCCGCGGTAAAGGACTTCTGGGTTGCTTATATCAGTTCATAGACAAGTGAAAGTGGATACTCTAAAATACGCAAGATAAGCGTGAGTGCTATGGATGGCGTTCTCGTAGGGAGACGGGAGCGGATCCATAGTGGTGTATTGATATGGTGAATATGTGGACTCGTGTGCGCCACCTCAAAAATTTACGCGCAGTCGTAGTTCAGGATAGCCACCGAGTCAAAGCTGGCTTGCTGCAGTTAAACCCCACCACCCCTTTGTTGATAATGATGCATATGTAGATAGATCTGATGTAAGTCTTGCTGGGTACATTTGTACTCACGTTTGCCTATTTTATGTTTTGCAGAGAGACTTCAGTCTCACTAGTATTTCCGCGTGGTCTTCGACGTTTAGCTTGATACCTCAGCTACGATCTTGTGCCCTCGGCAGGATCTGATAGATAGTCAGGCTTCTCAGCCCTTTTCATTTATAGTTGTCTGTACTCAGACATGATAGCTTCCGCTTGTGCTTTGACTTGTATGCTCTGAGTGTTGGGTCATGAGACCCATGTTTGTAATATCTCGCTCCTCGGAGCCTATTGAATAAACTACTTGAGTCGTAGAGTCATTTTGTGATGCCATGTTGTATTGCACATATCGAGCATATTGTGTGTATGTTATTGAAATGCTTGGTATGTGTGGGATCTGACCATCTAGTTGTTTATCTTTAGTAGCCTCTCTTACCGGGAAATGTCTCCTAGTGTTTCCACTGAGCCATGGTAGCTTGCTACTGCTCCGGAACACTTAGGCTGGCCGGCATGTGTCCTTCTTCGTTCCTGTGTCTGTCCCTTCGGGGAAATGTCACGCGATGATTACCGGAGTCCTGTTAGCCCGCTACAGCCCGGTTCACCGGAGTCCTGCTAGCCCAGTGCTACAGCCTGGATTCACTCGCTGATGACCGACACGTTCGATGCTGGGTCATGGATGCCTGTCCCTGTAAGTCTGTGCCACTTTGGGTTTACGACTAGCCATGTCAGCCCGGGCTCCTTATCATATGGGTGCTAGCGACACTATCATATACGTGTGCCAAAAGACGCAAACGGTCCCGGGCAAAGGTAAGGCGACACCCGTGGGAATACCGTGCGTGAGGCCGCAAAGTGATATGAGGTGTTACATGCTAGACCTATGTGGCATCGAGTCGGGGTCCTGACAGC
>NW_025246530.1:0-2505 GCF_018294505.1 Triticum aestivum | reverse complement strand
GTGGTTATGAACATGTTATACTACATATAATATATTTTATCTCTACTCTTATAAAAAATGGAGTTGTTGATGATGGTGCCATCCTGCAATATAGGCCGTCGGATTTATATCTGACGGATAGGAAGGAAACTATGGCAATTTTGAAAAAATATACCCACACCCCTCTCCATATTTGCAAATTAGGCCTCCCTTGATCATGTTGATGTTCTGTGGAACGCATGGGCATCTTGCTAGTACTACGTATAACATATAGAACATTGATCATAATTTGGGCTAATGTGGCTTTTGCAGCTCAGGTCTAAATACTTGTCATAATGTAGGGGGCGGGGCAGTATACTATGTGTGATAAACACGGTGTACACATATGGAACATGGTTTAGATTATGAATATATAGTTAGTACATCAAATGTACTATTATTTGGAATCAACATCAACTGTATTCAAAAAATAGAATTCAAGTTCATGTAGTACACATAGTTCATATCTATCTCTATAGTAATCATGTGGTGTGTTATTAAGGTAATACACGAATGATGGTTGAAGTTGGCAACAATCATGATTATAGATTCTTATTGAAATAGAGAAACAAATTCAAATTTAGTTCGAATTGCAGCGGTAGTATAGACATTTGGAATGCACAAAAATGTTGGTATGAGTAGGTTACATGCATTATACAGCAAGCGAAAAAATTTAATTGGACATAACATGGATTCATACTACCGAATAGCATTTAATTGCACTAAATTGTTGGTATGAGTAGCTTTAAATATCATTTTTATAGTAAAACGGGGCAAGACTCTCTCTTTGTGTGGTGTGAATAGTTTTATTTTTTTCGTTTTCTTTTTGGTTAACGGAAGTGCGAATTGATTTGGTACGTACAAGTACAATATTACACGTTAGGCTGTCCCTAAAATTCAACCCGTGACTTGTTATATCCCGAAAATTTAGATATCGTGCTCCCCAAACTAGCGCCTTCACAACCCGCGCCTTGCTATCCCGAAATTACAACGCGCGCGAAAACTCCCTCCAGCTGCCAAATCCCGACACGCGAAATCCCCCTTCTAACCCTGAGCCGAAAGGGCCGCTAGTTCAAATCGGTGGGGGGTACTTTTGTAACACACCCTACATTTTGGACAAGCGCGTCCCTAAGGCATGGTTCACCCCCTCCCATCGCCTCCTTTTTGCCATTCGAAATCCCAGGCCGCCATAACCTCTCCGCTCAAGCCACGAAACCCCACCCTCCTCCGTCCACCACCTCACCGCTGCCCAGCCGGAGCCTCTTCCCCGACGACATCATCCACCGTAACAGCTCGACGTCCCTCGTCCACCTCCCCGGATGAGGATCCGTCGTCCATCTCGTCGTCCCGCCGGTTCAGCCGCCCCGTCCGCCACCTCCAAGGAGCTACTCCGACGATCGCCTCGTCTATCGTGGCTGCTTCAGCCCCATAGCGCCGCCTTAACCTGCTCCACCGGAACCGCAGCATCCTCACCGACTCCTCGGTTGAAGCTGAGGCCTACTCGGCGCCACCAAAGAGGTTGTACACTCATCGCATCACACCTTCTCCTTAGCTCGACCTCCCGGCGCCGACGGTGCTCCATCCCGCACCCCCATGGAGCGGCTACCTTGAAGCCGGCGCCGCGGGCGACATCTCCACGGCGGCTCTCCCCCAGTGTGAGGCCCCTTCGGGGGCGGCGGCAATACCAGCCGGATCTGCTATTGCTGCTCCGGCTCTCGCTCGCTCACTCGCGGTGCTGCTGCTGCTCCAGCTCTCGCTCGATCGCTCGCTCGTCTAGCTGCTGCTGCTCCGGCTCTCGCTCGCTCGCTCACGCTGCTGCTGTTGCTCCGACTCTCGCTCGATCGCTCGCTCGCCCAGCTGTTGTTGCTCCGGCTCTCGCTCGCTCGCTCGCGCTGCTGCTGCTGCTCTCCCCCTCGCTCATGCTGCTGCTCTGCTCCGATTTAGCTACACTTTAGTCGACTGAATCGACTTTTAGGTCAGTCGATTTTCAAGGGGTGGGGGGCTCGCCGGAGTTAAGGAAGAACCACCCGCAGCGGGGACGGGGGATCGCCGGAGAGGTACCCCACTATCTATCTTAGGGTTCAGGGTGGGGGCGTGGCCTATAGGGCTGGCCGGGGCAGCGGCGGACCGGCGGTGGGGAGTTGTTTCGGGGCGGCGAGGCGGCGCTGGGGCCAGCGGTTCGGCCGGTGGTGGCTGGCGGCTTAGGGGGGTGCAGGTTGAAGATGAACTGCAGGCCCTCCCTAAACTACATGTCAAGTGCCACTCTGCTACCATTCCGTTCAGTTTCGACAGTAACATTCAGATTCCATAGTAAATTTCAGTTTCAACAGTTAAGTTCAGAGTCAACAGTTTTTACCTCATCTATTGTAGTCAGGTGGTTTTTGGTGATGTAAATTTTACATCTATTTTACATCATCTATTGGAGATGCTATTAGAATCCCACTTGAGATTGACGATGTTTGTCTTGTGTTGCTTCAGCCTTGACGT
>NW_025246529.1:0-2505 GCF_018294505.1 Triticum aestivum | reverse complement strand
GACTGGAATTTGAGAGATGGCATTTAGTTCGCCCTTCTCATTGAGAGAGAAAAACCGAATGGTTTCATCACGAGCGGCAAAAATAATCACATCCTCAGACGAGTGTGTCAATTGAATTTCCCTGGCAGCGCAATCAAGTTGAGCCTTGTGCTTAGAAAGCCAGTCCATCCCGAGAATAAGATCAATATCCGAGTCACCAAGAACAATTGGAGAAGACTGAAATTTGTAGTCGCCCATCTTGATGGAGACATCGGGAGCAACCAAACTAGACGACAAAAGCTTACCCGGAGAAACAACTTGCATAACTTTGGATAAAATCTCTGTGTCAACATTGTGCTTCGATGCAAATGGGTATGACAAGAAAGAATGCGATGCACCAGTATCAAAAAGAACTTTTGCAGGAATATCATTAACTGAGAGATTACCCATTATCACATCAGTAGATTCCTCCGCTTGGGCTGCATTCATCATGTTCACCTTTGCAGACTTTGGATTATGCTTGACCACTGCATTGCTGGAAGATCTGACAGGAGGAGGAGGAGGAAGACGCCTCTGGTTGAAGCACTTGTTAGCATAGTGACCTTTCTGCTGACACTTGTTGCAAGTCACCTCTGAGAGTGGACGGTGATAAGGAGCATTGGACTTTGGAGCTTGATTCTGAGACTTGTTATGATAGCCAGAATTGGAAGAGTTTGAAGAACCATGGCCACCTTTGTTCTTCTGCTGATAAGGCTGACGAAACGGAGGAGGAGGAGGCAACCAGAACTTCTGTTGCTTAGCTGTCACAAGTGAGGAAGAAAAAGACTGAACTGCATCCCTGACTCTCTTCTTAGAAGCCTCACACTTGAGCTGAGCAGCCTCTTGCTTCAGTGCCATATTGTAGAATTGATCAAAGTGAGTAGGCTCAACAAGAACGAGAGCTAACTTCAAATCCTCTTTAAGGCCACCTCTGAAGTGATAGATCATGCTCTTCTCATCAGGAACGTCTTGTTTAGCGAAGCGAGCAAGTTTCTGAAACTGAATGTTGTATTGATACACAGACATGTTTCCTTGCTTGAGATTGCGGAACTCCTCACGCTTGCTCTCGACAACACTTTGTGGAATGTGGTGCGCTTTGAAGTCCCGACAGAAGTCAGTCCAAGTGATCACACGACCTCCTCTGGAATCTTTGTATTGCTGGAACCAATCAGCAGCTTGGTCCTTGAGCTGGAAAGAAGCAAACTTGACAAAGTCCTCAGGCCTGACATTGCTACATTCAAAATGCTTGTTGATGTCCACGAGCCAATCATCGGCATCCGTGGCCTCGGCACAGTAGCTGAAAGACTTGGGCTGATTTGCGAGAAACTGGTTGAGAGTGGCAAAGTGAAACTGATTGTTGCCTTGACCTTGATTGCCTTGCCCTTGAGTACGTTCTTGCAAGAGTTGCAGAATCATCTGAGCATTGGCGTTGGTGGCTGCCATGATTGCTTGCCATGCCTCCGGAGGTGGAGCTGGTGGCGGAGGGTTCGCTTGACTCCCTTCATTGCGATCCGGATTCTGACGCGTTGGCGGAGCCATCCTGAAGAGGGTGACATCCGTTAGCATCTTGATAGACAAATAGATAAGTAGAATCAACGGATAGAAATTGCAACATATAGTCTTCACAATAAACATTCGCACGAAGATGAACGAATGAATTCCGTAGTAAATCATCACACTTCCATAAGTTGAGAAGCCACTTGAAAAAGATATGGAATGAACATATGAATTCGACGCAACTCGAATACCACAATACAAAATAAAACAAAGTATTGGCTTGCAGAATAAGCCGGAACAAACATATGATAGATATTTCGTCCGAAGTTTTCGTGGTGGGGCCCACACGGGCTCAATCGTACAGCACCATCATGTACAGGGCTGTGCACATGACATACGAAGCGTCCCCGAGTCGGCAAAGCCATGGACTCTTTAAGACACAATGAGACCACTGTAAAATCAACCGTATACAGGCGGACCACGAGACGTCGAACCCCAATCTCATATCATGCGTCTGTCGGAAAGAAATCCTAAGGCTACTTGAATTCGCACTTATAAACTCCCGAAACTTTCTGGTTATGCAATCTGGTGTAGGGGATACAGGGGACACAAAATATATCACCCAAACTAACAATCCCTAGATCCAGCTGTATCCATCCGTCAACACATAACCAAGAAACCTTCGGAAATCGTTTACCTCAACCTTCGAAAAACATCCGTTATACAAGTTATGGCAATACTCCCGAACTCCCGCCCCAGTACTGGGTGGCGTCGAGGTGATCTCACCAACAACTGCATAAAAGAGATTTCGATGTCGGCGAAACTCAGGTATTCCAGAACTGCAACGATAAAATTGTGACGACAACACCTCGGAGCTCAACTCCCCGGGACACTGCCACAACCCCTAAATGTCAGGAGGCACCAAGAACAATGTTCTCGTCACAAATCGATCGGAACGATTCCAAGATACCCGCGTGATCCTAAAAAAAA
>NW_025246528.1:0-2505 GCF_018294505.1 Triticum aestivum | reverse complement strand
GCGGCGAAGAACAGAGACCTGTGTTTGCCTCGCCTTTGCCTGAGGTGGGTGGAGGTAGATGACAGGGAGGAGGGGTGATGTGAGGGCATAGTAAATTACGTGACGAGACGTCTCGGGGAAAAGCGACCTGGCCTGCACGGATGTGTGCTGTTCCACGAAACATGTACCTCATGTAGATCAGGCCCGCTAATTGGGTTGTTTTGGTTAGAGTAAACATACAAACGTGAACATGATGGGGATTATTTTTTTCATGTGCGAAAAATCGCTGATCTCAGATATGATGCTGCCTAAACTTGTTCCACTTTCTCTAACTTGATGAACAAATGAAAAATGTCATGGCATGATGGTGATACTGTTTTGTGAATCTGTAATTAGCTGGTAATACTGTCAAAAGTGTCAAGCAAAGCCAAATGGTCGAAACAGTTAAACATGCTTGGTGCCTGGTAACAAACATGTGGGTGAAACGTGTGTGGTGGCTGGACGATAGTGATCCACGTCATCACTTGCTGAACGTGTGGTCGCCCATGTCCAACGCTTGCTACGAATCATGCATGCACGCACATCTCCGCACAGGTACTCCCTCCGATCCTTTTTACTTTGCATATTAGAATTCTCTGGAGTCAAACTTCACAAAATTCGACCGTATTTATATGAAAAAATATCAACATCTGCTATGCTAAAGTTTTATAATATGAAACTTTAAATCATGACACATCTAGTAGTATTGATTTCAGATTGTGAATGTTGGCATTTTTTTCTACAAAGTTGGTCAAATTTTACGAGGCTTGACTTCAGTCAAATCTTATATGCGAACTAAAAAGGACCAGAGGGAGTACCAAACAGAGGCCGCCCATCAAGTACATGTCAGCTTTCGCTCAGAGGGCTAGGTCCCTTCTGCATGTGTGTGAGCCATACCTGGGCCAATACGGGCCAAAAATAAATCAAATACATGGTGTATACACTTGCAGCGCGGATCCACATGGCAAAGCGACACCCAGAGATAGCGGCCTGCCTGCAGCGCGGCGCTAATTTTTTTTAAATAATACATTTTTTTATTAATTTGCACAAAATTACGCTTAAAAAGAATTTCAGAAATAATACACTGTCGGCCCGCTGCGGACCGACTGGGCCTAGTCAGCCCACAGCAGGCCGACTGGGTGCACTCGGCCAGTAGCTGGCTGACAGCTGGCCAGCCTGCGACGTGTCGCGCGCGGATTGGGCAGGCCACATCGCGAGGGGGGAGAGAGGGAGCTATCGTGGTTCTAAGTCTGACAGTAGTGTAGGGGGGTAAGTATGGAGAGGCAAGATCTTAGCTATGGAGAAGTTGTAAGAACGCAAGCTTTACGAGTCCAGGCCCTTCTCGGAGGAAGTAATAGCCCTACGTCTCGGAGCTCGGAGGCGGTCGACTGGATTATGTGAATATGAGTTATAGAGGTGCGAACCCTTGTCTCGGAGGAGGGGGTGGCTTATATAGAGTGCGCCAGGGCCCCGACCAGCCCACGTTACAAAGGGTTCAATGTACATTAAGGCAGGACTTTACTGGTAACGCTAGTAATAAAGTGCTATGATGACCATAAAAGCTACTTAATGACCGACCGTTAGCGTGCGGAGTGACTTCAGGTCTCCTGGCCATCGAGTGGTTGGATCTTGGTCGAGTGATTGCTTCTTGGTCGAGCATCTTCGAGTCTGTCAAGTGGAACACCTCCAAGTCGATTGAAAGGTCGTTTCTTCTAGAGATTTCCTTGGGTAGGGCAGTTAGGACAGGTCCATGATCCTACCCTAGGTACATAGCTTCATCTGTCGTGGTTCTAAGTCTGACAGTAGTGTAGGGGGGTAAGTATGGAGAGGCAAGATTTTAGCTATGGAGAAGTGCAAGCCCTCTACTGAAGTGCATTGCCGCTGTTCAAGTCTTGGGATATGGGTGTTCGGCCTATGCAATCAATTACTATGTCTGCATTGGTGGACATAATCTTGGGCGCTATTCGAAGGTTCAGAAAAGCAGTGATTAATGTCTTTAGCCCGGAGTACTTGAGAGCACCAACCGAGGAAGACACCCAGAGGCTGATGACCGAGAGTGAAGCAAGAGGATGGCCAGGCATGCTTGAATCACTTGACTGTATGCACTGGACATGGAAGAATTGTCCTGTAGGGCGGAAGGTTCAGTACAAAGGCCACTGCAGTGATCCAACCATCATTCTCGAGGCAATTTCATCGAATGATCTTTGGATATGGCATTCATTCGTTGGTTTGTCTGGCTCTCACAATGTCTTGAATGTGTTGGCGAGATCACCACTGTTTTCTACGCTTATTAACGGTGAAGTCCTTCTTGCAGCTATTTGGTCAACATGCACAATTACTCAATGGGTTACTACCTTGTGGATGACATCTATCCACCATGGGCCACCTTGGTCAAAATGATACCACGTCCAAAATGTAACAAAAAGCTGCTAGGAAAGATGTTGAGGAGTGCTTCAGGAGTGCTTTGCAATTATTCGTGGCCCTGCC
>NW_025246527.1:0-2506 GCF_018294505.1 Triticum aestivum | reverse complement strand
TTTCCTCTCCCCCACTTCACCCTTGCCATTTTATTTGCCGTCTCTCTCCCAATCTCCTCCTCTCTTTCCCATTTGCCTTTTTCCCGTTTCCTTTCTGTTTGCTAGTGTATTAATTTGCTTGTCATCATGACTAGTTTCATATCGTCTCCGTTATCTCCCGAGAATGAGGTCTTAAATTTTAAACAAAGGGAGGGAGAAAATCTAAAAGATGCTTGGTATAGAATTTGCAATGCTCAAAATAAATCTACCAGGAAGCAATCTACCTCAGTTCTTCTTCGCAATTTTTACGTAGGCGCTAATCCTTGGTATAGATATATCCTTGATACCATTACCGGAGGGAATTTTTTGGGTAGCCATACTTTTGATTCTTATAATGCTTTAATAGATATATTTGGCTCACCGCCCCTTTTGATTATTGGAACTACGTTAACTTTGGAGCATGTTAGGCATAGGCTTGAAGCTATTGAAAATAAAGTTGCTACCATTGAATCAATTGAAAATCTTGACAAAAAGATCCACAATCAAATTACCCAATATGGATATAAGGTAGGAATGACTTTGAAAAATATTAAAGAAAAAGAACCCCTTGTTAATGAAAAAAATAAATCTAGATTCCACAAGATTCGATAAACTTGAGGGTATCATTACCAACTTGGGAACCGCTTTTTATTCTGTTCAAAACACTCCAAGTTCTTCTACTAAAAATACTAAGCTTGTTTATGTTCCTAAGAATAAGGGTGAATCATCTAGTAAGGAAACTGTGGATCTGAAATCTATAAGTGTTCATCCCAATCTTTTTACCATCATTAAGGAACAATTTGCTATAGATGAATTCTTTGATCTTTTGCCCGAAAATTTGTCAATTACTAGGAACAAAGAAAATTCTAAAGGAGGTAAATGCCTCATTGAAGAATTGCCTACCAAAGATGGCAATACCTAGATCTATCCTTGCTTTTATGCCTAGCTAAGGGCGTTAAACGATAACGCTTGTTGGGAGGCAACCCAATTTTATTTTGTGTTTTTTGTTTTTGCTTCTGTTTAGGAATAAATAATCCATCTACCTTCTGTTTGGATGTGGTTTTATGTTTTAATTAGTGTTTGTGCCAAGTAGGACCTATAGGATAACCTACGATGATAGTTGATTTGATTCTGCTGAAAAACAGAAACTTTGCACGCACGAATTTAGTTATGATAAATCACAGGAACGTGATATTCCGTTTATTCTTTTTTATGATGATAAATAAAACAATTGTAAAGGACTTCCTATTTTGGTAGAATTTTTAGAGTTCCATAAGTTTGCGTTAGTTACAGATTACTACAGACTGTTCTGTTTTTGACAGATTCTGTTTTTCGTGTGTTGTTTGCTTATTTTGATGAATCTATGGCTAGTAAATTAGTTTATAAACCATATAGAAGTTGGAATACAGTAGGTTTAACACCAATATAAATAAAGAATGAGTTCATTACAGTATCTTGAAGTAGTCTTTTGTTTTCTTTCTCTAACGGAGCTCACGAGATTTCAGTTGAGTTTTGTGTTGTGAAGTTTTCAAGTTTTGGGTGAATTCTTTTGATGGATTATGGAACAAGGAGTGGCAAGAGCATAAGCTTGGGGATGCCCATGGCACCCCCAAGATAATCCAGGGACACCAAAAAGTCAAAGCTAGGGGATGCCCCGGAAGGCATCCCCTCTTTCGTCCACTTCCATCGGTAATTTACTTGGAGCTATATTTTTATTCACCAACATGATATGTGCTTTGCTTGGAGCGTCTTGTATTATTTGTGTCTTTGCTTGTTAGTTTACCACAATCATCCTTGCTGTACACATCTTTTGAGAGAGCCATACATCAATTGGAATTTGTTAGAATACTCTATGTGCTTCACTTATATCTTTTGAGCTTGATAGTTTTGCTCATAGTGCTTCACTTATATCTTTTGAGCGTGATAATTTTTGCTCTAGTACTTCACTTAGATCTTTTAGAGCACGGTGGTGGATTTGTTTTAAAGTAACTATTTGATCTCTCATGCTTCACTTAGATTATTTTGAGAGTCTTTAATAGCATGGTAATTTTCTTAATGTTAATATACTTGGTGTTCAAGATATGTGGAACTTTCTTTTGAGTGAATTGAATACTAAGATAAGTTTGATGCTTGATAATTGTTTTGAGATATGGAGGTGATAATATCAAAGTCGTGATAGTTGGGTGATTATGAATTTGATAAATACTTGTGTTGAAGTTTGCAAGTCCCGTAGCATGCACGTATGGTTAAAGTTGTGTAACAAATTTGAAACATGAAGTGTACCTGCCTTGTGCATCCTTATGAGTGGCGGTCGGGGACGAGCGATGGCCTTTTCCTACCAATCTATCCCCCTAGGAGCATGCGCATAGTACTTGAATTTTGGATGACTTCTAAATTTTTGCAATAAGTATATGAGTTCTTTTGACTAATGTTGAGTCCATGGATTATACGCACTCTCACCTTTCCATCTTTGCTTGACTCTTCGGTA
>NW_025246526.1:1379-2506 GCF_018294505.1 Triticum aestivum | reverse complement strand
AAAAAAATGAAATCCCTTTGTAACAGACAAGTTTCCGTATGAAACCCTGATACTTCGAAAGAGATTGTCCGTTTTGTACACGAAGTGCATCCCGTTTTTGCCGTAACCCTCTCTACTTTCTTGCACATGCTATGTGGGTCAAATGATGATACCATGCCAACTTTCAACCTTTTCAGAGTTCATTTGAAATGCTTTTCAATTTCAGGGTCTTATAGCTCAAAATAACCAGTAAATGCATGAAAAATAACAAATGAAGTCAGAAAGGGTTGAAAATTGATGATGTGGCTTTGAATGGTGCATTTTGAGCACAGAAAAACTATGGAGTTCAAATAAGTTCAAAAAAATTGAAATCCCTTTGTGACAGATAAGGATCCGTATGAAACCCTGATACTTCGAAAGAGATTGTCCGTTTTGTACACGAAGTGCATCCAGTTTTTGCCGTAACCCTCTCTACTTTCTTGCACATGCTATGTGGGTCAAATCATGATACCATGCCAACTTTCAACCTTTTGAGAGTTCATTTGAAATGCTTTTCAATTTCAGGGTCTTATAGCTCAAAATAATCAGTAAATGCATGAAAAATAACAAATGAAGTCAGAAAGGGTTGAAAATTGATGATGTGGCTTTGAATGGTGCATTTTGAGCACAGAAAAACTATGGAGTTCAAATAAGTTCAAAAATATTGAAATCCCTTTGTAAAAGACAAGTTTCTGTATGAAACCCTGATACTTCGAAAGAGATTGTCCGTTTTGTACACGAAGTGCATCCAGTTTTTGCCGTAACACTCTCTACTTTCTTGCACATGATATGTGGGTCAAATGATGATACCATGCCAACTTTCAACCTTTTCAGAGTTCATTTGAAATGCTTTTCAATTTGAGGGTCTTATGGCTCTCACCAGTAAATGCATGAAAAATAACAAATGAAGTCAGAAAGAGTTGAAAACTAATGATGTGGCTTTGAATGGTGCATTTTCGGCACAGAAAAACTATGGAGTTCAGATAAGTTAAAAAAATGAAATCCCTTTGTAACAGACAAGTTTCCGTATGAAACCCTGATACTTCGAAAGAGATTGTCCGTTTTGTACACGAAGTGCATCCAGTTTTCGACGTAACCCTCTCTACTTT
>NW_025246526.1:0-1369 GCF_018294505.1 Triticum aestivum | reverse complement strand
GTAAAAGACAAGTTTCCGTATGAAACCCTGATACTTCGAAAGAGATTGTCCGTTTTGTACACGAAGTGCATCCAGTTTTTGCCGTAACACTCTCTACTTTCTTGCACATGATATGTGGGTCAAATGATGATACCATGCCAACTTTCAACCTTTTCAGAGTTCATTTGAAATGCTTTTCAATTTGAGGGTCTTATGGCTCTAACCAGTAAATGCATGAAAAATAACAAATGAAGTCAGAAAGAGTTGAAAACTAATGATGTGGCTTTGAATGGTGCATTTTCGGCACAGAAAAACTATGGAGTTCAGATAAGTTAAAAAAATGAAATCCCTTTGTAACAGACAAGTTTCCGTATGAAACCATGATACTTCGAAAGAGATTGTCCGTTTTGTACACGAAGTGCATCCAGTTTTCGACGTAACCCTCTCTACTTTCTTGCACATGCTATGTGGGTCAAATGATGATACCATGCCAACTTTCAACCTCTTCAGAGTTCATTTGAAATGCTTTTCAATTTCAGGGTCTTATAGCTCAAAATAACCAGTAAATGCATGAAAAATAACAAATGAAGTCAGAAAGGGTTGAAAATTGATGATGTGGCTTGGAATGTTGCATTTTGAGCACAGAAAAACTATGGAGTTCCAATAAGTTCAAAAAAATGAAACCCCTTTGTAACAGACGCGTTTCCATATGAAACCCTGATACTTCGAAAGAGATTGTCCGTTTTGTACACGAAGTGCATCCAGTTTTTGCCGTAACCCTCTCTACATTCTTGCACATGCTATGTGGGTCAAATGATGAAACCATTCCAACTTTCAACCTTTTCAGAGTTCATTTGAAATGCTTTCCAATTTCAGGGTCTTATAGCTGAAAATAATCTGTAAATGCATGAAAAATAACAAATGAAGTCACAAAGGGTTGAAAATTGATGATGTGTCTTTGAATGGTGCATTCTGAGCACAGAAAAACTATGCAGTTCAAATAAGTTAAAAAAAATTGAAATCCCATTGTAACAGACAAGTTTCCGTATGAAACCTTGATACTTCGAAAGAGATTGTCCTTTTTGTACACGAAGTGCATCCAGTTTTTGCCGTAACCCTCTCTACTTTCTTGCACATGATATGTGGGTCAAATGATGATACCATGCCAACTTTCAACCTTTTCAGAGTTCATTTGAAATGCTTTCCAATTTCATGGTCTTATAGCTCAAAATAATCAGTAAATGCATGAAAAATAACAAAAGAAGTCAGAAAGGGTTGAAAATTGATGATGTGGCTTTGAATGGTTCATTTTCAGCACAGAAAAACTATGGAGTTCAAATAAGTGAAAAAATGAAATCCCTTTGTAACAGACAAGTTTCCGTATGAAACC
>NW_025246525.1:0-2506 GCF_018294505.1 Triticum aestivum | reverse complement strand
GCCGCCGCGGGAGACACCAATGCCGCCTCCACCGGAGACACCAATGGCGCCGCCGGCGCATTGCGCGAGTTGCTGCCCGTGAAGCTGGGAATCGGGGGCGGCCCCTATTGGCCGCCCGCAATCCATGCCTGCAGCCCAGAAACCAAGGTAGGCATAATGGCGGTGATCGTCGCTCCCAGTTGGTCTCGCACTTGCTCTTCCACGATCTCCGGAATCCGTGCCACTTGTGCCTTGAGTTGTTGAACCTCGCACTCCTGACTTTCCGAGCTAGTCTTTCTCTCCTTTCGCCTAGCGGTATAGTACTCCGACCATTTCGTGGACAAGCCTTTGCCGGCCACACGACCAGCTGACGTCGGCTTACTGAGCTTATCCTTGTTTTTCATTACGTTCAACGCCCTATTTAAAGGGGTGTCGAAAGGGGAGCTCTGAGACGACCCCGCGCTACTGCTTTTAGTGTCCCGCGGAAGGAATGTGAACCATTTAGAAAATAGGCTTCATTAATTAGAATGCAACCATATTGTCGGGAGTTTGGTGCGACATATGCCAACGGATGGCTTATCATGGTGGGGGCGAGTAGAACGTCGCCGGTGCCTGGAAACAGGATGAGGCGAAGACATGCATGCCGGCGAATCTTACCCAGCTTCGGGGCTCTCCTGGGATATAATACCCCTACTGCTGCTCTGCGGGGTCTCCGCATGATCACTATGGTCAAGTGTTTACACGGTTGCTCCTTGAGCTATGTCTGGTGGTAGGAGAGGGCAAGGCTAGCTCTCTCCTTCTATCTGGTATGGTATAGAACTACTGGGATCCAACCCTTTGCATGGGAGCCCTGGGAGGTTTATATAGCCTACCCCCAGGGGTACAATGGTAGTTCAACTGGGCGCGGGCCCAGCCGTCAGTGCCTCCGACCTCCGACTTCTCCGCCAACTGCTGGGGCCCGCCGACTGGTGGGCCCCGCCGACTGGTCTGGTACAGAGCCGACAGGCCGTGTCCACCGCGGGCGGGTCTTGCCGGCTGCTGATTACTGTAGCCGTGCTCTTGATGACGCAAGCTTGGTCATGGGGTCGTAGCAACAGCCCCGCCGCCTGGCGGGCGATCATTGTGGCCACTCCCCATCTCTTCTTGATTAATGGCGTGCGGGCCCCGGGGGAGGGCTCGACCGACTCCCCCGGGCCGACTCCCGACGGGTCCGACTGGCGGTTCTCCCGCCGTCTCCCGAGGTCTCGCTGACTGGTGGGCCCCGCTGCCTTCAGGCCGTACAGACAAGCCGTCGTGGGCGCAGGACCCGGTACAGTGGTGCTGATGTCAGGGCCGGCCGGGCAATAGTGCCATGCCGCAGGGAGATCTTCCCAAGTACGGCGTGATGTAGCCATGCCTGCCCTTGGTAAGGGGCGGGGAGTGGGCTTCATTGTTGCCATGCCCCTGCCCCGCCCCCTTCGATGAGGTCACGGTTTGTTGGAGTCGCCAGC
Organism: Triticum aestivum; assembly: GCF_018294505.1. NCBI lineage: Eukaryota > Viridiplantae > Streptophyta > Magnoliopsida > Poales > Poaceae > Triticum > Triticum aestivum. Next base: position 1,037 of record NW_025246525.1, on the reverse strand, counting down.
CGACTCCCCAAAGTCGGCTTCTCTGGAAGTCGCCCCTGGGACTCGGCCATGAGCGGGCAGTCGGCCGCCTTGCCGTAGACTCCCCAGGAGGCGGCTCTTCGCCCTGTGGTCTTGAGGGGCGCAGCCTGCCCCGATGTCTTGAAAGGTTATGGGGCTCGGGTTGGCCTACCCGCGGCCCATTACTCCGACAGTAGTCCCCGAAGCTGGTGAGGCGCCGCGGACAATCGACCAAGAAGCCTCAGCAGTTTCTCTTTCCGGGTGCTCAACACATGGTCTTGATTGACTTCTGCCGGGCTGACTAGAAGGAGTCGGACTCGCCCAACTCGGACTCACTCAATTCCGACTTGCTCAGTAGTTCGAACGTCGCGGCGGGATTTCAAGTGGGATGCTAGCTAAGCTTCCAGGCCGCCGCCCGTTCTTGGCCTGTCGCGCGAGGGCACATGGCCAGGCCGTCCTGCTAGCCCACGCGCGCGACGGGACAAGCCCGTAGGCGGGGCCCGCCACTACCGCGCCTCGGCGCCCGAGCGGATCCGCTGCGGCCCCGGTGGACGGTTGGGATTCCCATGAAGTTACTGCGCGCAGTAACTTTACGTGGATCGTGGGGGTCGTGGGGTTGCGGGCGCAGTAAATCCCCACGTCCGCCCCCTCGGCTTCGCAGCCCACGGGGCTATAAGTAGGGGGAAGAGGGGGGCACGCGCGCCCCTCCTTCCCGCTACCCCTTGCTTTCTTCCTCCTCGCAGCTCCTCGCTCTCCTGCTTCCTCTTCTCTTCTTTGCTCCGCCGCACGCCCAGGCTCCGGCGAACGCTGCGGTGACAGCTCGCGATGAGTTCTTCCTCCGCTACCGCGCCTTCCCCAGTGCGCTCCAGCACCTGGGACGGCTCCGAAGTCCACGAAGACCATATCGAGTTCCTCTGCCGGACCCGTCGGCTTCCCGGTGAAGATCGCGTGCATGTGCGTCTTGCGCCAGCGGGGGAGATTTCCCCCGCCTCGTAGGAGGGCGAGCGGGTCATCTTTCGCTCGCACTGCCTGCGCGGGCT
>NW_025246524.1:0-2506 GCF_018294505.1 Triticum aestivum | reverse complement strand
AGCTCCAGCCATAGCACCTGGCCCGTGACTCTATGCATCTACAACCTTCCTCCTTGGTTGTGCATGAAGCGGAAGTTCATTATGATGCCAATTCTCATCCAAGGCCCTAAGCAACCCGGCAACGACATCGATGTGTACCTAAGGCCATTAGTTGAAGAACTTTTACAGTTGTGGGCCAGACCTGGTGTACGTGTCTGGGATGAGCACAAAGGAGAGGAATTTGACCTACGAGCGTTGCTTTTTGTAACCATCAACGATTGGCCTGCTCTCAGTAACCTTTCGGGACAGACAAATAAGGGATACAATGCATGCACGCACTGCTTACATGAGACTGAAAGTGTACGTTTGGTTAATTGTAAGAAGAACGTGTACCTGGGTCATCGTCGATTTCTTCCCCGAAATCATAACGTAAGAAAGAAAGGCAAGCATTTCAACGGCAAGGCAAATCACCGGCCGAAGCTTGCGGAACGTACTGGTGCTGAGATATTTGATATGGTCAAGGATTTGAAAGTCATCTTTGGAAAGGGTCCTGGCGGACAATCAGTTCCACGGGGAGTTGACGGGCACGCACCCATGTGGAAGAAGAAATCTATATTTTGGGAGCTAGAATATTGGAAAGTCCTAGATGTCCGCTCTGCAATCGACGTGATGCATGTTACGAAGAATATTTGCGTGAACCTGCTAAGCTTCTTGGGCGTGTATGGGAAGACAAATGATACAAAGGAAGCACGGCAGGACCAGCAACTTTTGAAAGACCCAGATGACCGGCATCCGTAATGGTTTCAAGGTCGTGCCAGCTACGCTCTTACCAAAGAAGAGAAGGTCATTTTTTTTGAATGCCTGAGCAGTATGAAGGTCCCGTCTGGCTTCTCGTCGAATATAAAGGGAATAATAAACATGGCGGAGAAAAAGTTCCAAAACCTGAAGTCTCACGACTGCCACGTGATTATGACGCAATTGCTTCCGATTGCTTTGAGGGGGATCCTACCGGAAAATGTTCGAGTAGCCATTGTGAAGCTATGTGCATTCCTCAATGCAATCTCTCAGAAGGTAATCAATCCAGAAGATCTACCACGGTTACAGAACGATGTGGTCCAATGCCTTGTCAGTTTCGAGTTGGTGTTCCCACCATCCTTCTTCGATATTATGACGCACCTCCTGGTCCACCTAGTCGAAGAGATTTCCATTCTCGGTCCTGTATTTCTACACAATATGTTCCCCTTTGAGAGGTTCATGGGAGTATTAAAGAAATATGTTCGTAACCGTGCTAGGCCAGAAGGAAGCATCGTCAAGGGCTATGGAAATGAGGAGGTAATTGAGTTCTGTATTGACTATGTTCCTGACCTTAAGCCGATTGGTATTCCTCAATCGCGGCACGAGGGGAGACTAAGTGGAAAAGGCAAGATCGGAAGGGAATCCACGATATGTATGGACGGTCATTCTATGACTGAAGCACACCACACAGTTCTGCAAAATTCCAGCTTGGTGGCTCCGTACTTCGAGCAACACAAGAATATTTTACGCTCGGACAACCCGGGGAAGCCTGAATCCTGGATTAGAAAGGCCCACATGGAGACATTCGGCAGTTGGTTGCGAAAACATTTAATGAATGACAATGATGTTGGAGATCAGCTGTACATGTTGGCCAAGAAACCATCTTCGACTATAACGACTTTCCAAGGGTACGAGATAAATGGGAATACATTTTACACCATCGCCCAAGATAAAAAGAGCACCAACCAAAACAGTGGTGTCCGCTTTGATGCAGCAACCGAGAATGGGCAAAAGGTCACATATTATGGTTACATAGAGGAGATATGGGAACTTGACTATGGACCCTCCTTTAAGGTCCCTTTGTTCCGGTGCAAATGGTTCAAGCTAACAGGAGGTGGGGTAAAGGTGGACGAGCAATACGGAATGACAATGGTGGATTTCAACAATCTTGGTTACCTTGACGAACCATTCGTCCTTGCCAAAGAAGTCGCTCAGGTTTTTTATTTGAAGGACATGAGTAGCAAACCGAGGAAACGGAAAGATAAGAAAACAATCAGTACATCATGCGATGATCCAAAGCGCCACATTGGTCTTTTAGGGAAAAGAAACATCGTGGGAGTGGAGGACAAGACAGACATGTCAGAAGATTATAATATGTTTGGTGAAATTCCGCCCTTCAAAGTGAACACTGACCCAAGCATTAAGTTAAATGATGAGGATGCTCCATGGATACGGCACAATCGTAAGCAAGCAGGGACACAAGGGAAGAATTGATGTGTAATAATTTATTGTACCAAACTTTGTATTTGGTCGATGAACTGAATGATGTATCAAACCTTTTGTCAAACCTTCAAGGGATTTTAAAATGAATTAGTTTTATTTTTCTGATTTTTTTGATATATATAATTGTATTTTTAAGATTTTCTGATTTTGTCAAACCTTTAAGGAAGAAGAAAAAAACAAACAGAAGAAAAAACAGAAGAAAAAAGGAAAAAGGAAAAAAGGAAGAAAA
>NW_025246523.1:0-2506 GCF_018294505.1 Triticum aestivum | reverse complement strand
AATATTGAAATATTAAGGTGGATAATCACAATACTGAATTTTAGTACCGAAATTAGAAATTTACAACTCAGTCGGGTCATCGTGGTGTTGTTTTTTCAGTATTGATATATTAACGTGGTTAATCTCAATGCTATATTTTAGTACCAAAATTAGTGATATAGAATTGAGGCATGCGTTCATCCAGCTGTTTTTCAGTACTGAAATCAATACTGCAATATTTACATGGATAATCGCAGTACCGAATCTTAGTAACAAATTTGTGATATACAGCTAAGTCTCGTGATCATCGTTTTGTTTTTAAGTCTTGAAATCAGTATTGAAATATTAGTGGATAATCGCAATACTGAATTTTAATACCAAAATTAGTGATATACAACTGAGTGTGATGATCGTCATTTTATATTTCAGTATTGAAACCAATATTGATATATTAATGTGGATAATCACAATACTAAATTTTAGTACTGAAATTAGTGATACACGACCGAGTCGGCTCATCGTGGTGCTGTATTTCAGTATTGAAGTCAGTACGGAAACGTTAACATGTATGATCATAATACTGAGTTTTAATACCAAAATTAGTGATATAGAACCGAGTGAGGTGTTAGTCATGCTATTTTTTTATACTCAAATCAATAGTGACGTATTAACATAGATAGTCGCAATACTGAATTTTATACCGAAATTAGTGATATAAAACCGAGTCAGGTCATCCTAGTGCTATTTTTAGTTTTGAAATCAGTATTGAAAAATTAACGTGAAGAATCACGATACTGAATTCTAGTAAAAAAATTAGTGATATACAAGTGAGTCGGGTGATCTCGTTTCGTATTTCAGTACTGAAATCAGTATTGAAATATTAAGGTGGATAATCGCAATACTGAATTTCAGTACCGAAATGAGTGATATAGAACATAGTCGGGTCATCTTGGTGATCTAGTTCAGTATTGAAATCAGTACTGAAATATTAACGTGGATAATCAGAACACTGAATTTTAGTACCGAAATTAGCGATATACAATCGAGTCGCGTCATCGTGGTGCGGTTTTCACTATTAAATATTAATGTGGATAATCACAATACTAAGTTTTAGTACTGAAATTAGTGATATAGAACCGAGTCAGGTGTTAGTCAAGCTATTTATTAGTACTCAAATTAATACTGAAATACTAACATGGGTAATCGCAATAGTTAACTTTATACCAAAATTAGTGATATGGAAGTGAGTCGGGTGATCGTCGTTTTGTTTTTCAGTACTGAAATCAGTATTAAAGTGTATAATCGCAGTACTCAACTTTAGTATCCAAATGAGTGATGTAAAACATAGTCGGGTCATCTTGGTGCTATATTTCAGTACTGAAATCAATATTGAAATATTAAGGTGGATAATCACAATACTGAATTTTAGTACCGAAATTAGAAATTTACAACTCAGTCGGGTCATCGTGGTGTTGTTTTTTCAGTATTGATATATTAACGTGGTTAATCTCAATGCTATATTTTAGTACCAAAATTAGTGATATAGAATTGAGGCATGCGTTCATCCAGCTGTTTTTCAGTACTGAAATCAATACTGCAATATTTACATGGATAATCGCAGTACCGAATCTTAGTAACAAATTTGTGATATACAGCTAAGTCTCGTGATCATCGTTTTGTTTTTAAGTCTTGAAATCAGTATTGAAATATTAGTGGATAATCGCAATACTGAATTTTAATACCAAAATTTGTGATATACAACTGAGTGTGATGATCGTCATTTTATATTTCAGTATTGAAACCAATATTGATATATTAATGTGGATAATCACAATACTAAATTTTAGTACTGAAATTAGTGATACACGACCGAGTCGGCTCATCGTGGTGCTGTATTTCAGTATTGAAGTCAGTACGGAAACGTTAACATGTATGATCATAATACTGAGTTTTAATACCAAAATTAGTGATATAGAACCGAGTGAGGTGTTAGTCATGCTATTTTTTTATACTCAAATCAATAGTGACGTATTAACATAGATAGTCGCAATACTGAATTTTATACCGAAATTAGTGATATAAAACTGAGTCAGGTCATCCTAGTGCTATTTTTAGTTTTGAAATCAGTATTGAAAAATTAACGTGAAGAATCACGATACTGAATTCTAGTAAAAAAATTAGTGATATACAAGTGAGTCGGGTGATCTCGTTTCGTATTTCAGTACTGAAATCAGTATTGAAATATTAAGGTGGATAATCGCAATACTGAATTTCAGTACCGAAATGAGTGATATAGAACATAGTCGGGTCATCTTGGTGATCTAGTTCAGTATTGAAATCAGTACTGAAATATTAACGTGGATAATCAGAACACTGAATTTTAGTACCGAAATTAGCGATATACAATCGAGTCGCGTCATCGTGGTGCGGTTTTCACTATTAAATATTAATGTGGATAATCACAATACTAAGTTTTAGTACTGAAATTAGTGATATAGAACCGAGTCAGGTGTTAGTCAAGCTATTT
>NW_025246522.1:0-2506 GCF_018294505.1 Triticum aestivum | reverse complement strand
ATCATGGTGTCATGCCGGCGATAACGATGATCATGAAGCCCCGAAGATGGAGATCAAAAGGAGCAAATGCTATTGGCCATATCGTGTCACTATTTGATAGCATGTGATGTTTATCATGTTTTACATCTTATTTGCTTAGAACGATGGTTGCTTAAATAAGATGATCCCTCGTAATAATTTCAAGAAAGTGTTCCCCCTAACTGTGCACCGTTGCGAAGGTTCGTTGTTTCGAAGCACCACATGATGATCGGGTGTGATAGATTCTAACGTTCGAATACAACAGGTGTAAGCCAGATTTACACATGCAATACACTTAGGTTGACTTGACGAGCCTAGCATGTACAGACATGGCCTCGGAACACAGAAGACCGAAAGGTCGAGCATGAGTCGTATAGAAGATACGATCAACATGAAGATGTTCACCGATGTTGGCTAGTCCGTCTCACGTGATGATCGGACATGGCCTAGTTAACTCGGATCATGTTTCACTTAGATGACTAGAGGGATGTCTATCTGAGAGGGAGTTCATTAAGTAATTTGATTAGATGAACTTAATTATCATGAACTTAGTCTAAAATCTTTACAATATTTCTTGTAGATCAAATGGCCCACGTTGTCCTCAACTTCAACGCGTTCCTAGAGAAAACCAAGCTGAAAGATGATGGCAGCAACTATACAGACCGGGTCCGGAACCTGAGGATCATCCTCATAGCTGCCAAGAAAGATTATGTCCTAGAAGCACCGCTAGGAAATGCACCTGTCCCAGAGAACCAAGACGTTATAAACGCTTGGCAATCACGTGCCGATGATTACTCCCTCGTTCAGTGCGGCATGCTTTACAGCTTAGAACCAGGGCTCCAAAAGCGTTTTGAGAGACACGGAGCATATGAGATGTTCAAAGAGCTGAAAATTGTTTTCCAAGCTCATGCCCAGGTCGAGAGATATGAAGTCTCCGACAAGTTCTTCAGCTGTAAGATGGAGGAAAATAGTTCTGTTAGTGAGCACATACTCAAAATGCCTGGGTTGCATAACCGCTTGACTCAGCTGGGAGTTAATCTCCCGGATGACGCGGTCATTGACAGAATCCTTCAGTCGCTTCCACCGAGCTACAAGAGCTTTGTGATGAACTTCAATATGCAGGGGATGGAAAAGACCATTCCTGAGGTATATTCAATGCTGAAATCAGCAGAGGTGGAAATCAAAAAGGAACATCAAGTGTTGATGGTGAATAAAACCACTAAGTTCAAGAAAGGCAAGGGTAAGAAAAACTTCAAGAAGGACGGCAAGGTAGTTGACGTGCCTGGTAAGAAAGCTGCCAGGAAGAAGCCAAAGAATGGACCCAAGCCCGAGACTGAGTGTTTTTATTGCAAGGGAAGTGGTCACTGGAAGCGGAACTGCCCCAAATACTTAGCGGACAAGAAGGCCGGCAACACTAAAGGTATATGTGATATACATGTAATTGATGTGTACCTTACCAGTACTCGTAGTAGCTCCTGGGTATTTGATACCGGTGCGGTTGCTCGCATTTGTAACTCAAAGCAGGAGCTGCGGAATAAACGGAGACTGGCAAAGGACGAGGTGATGATGCGCGTCGGGAATGGTTCCAAGGTCGTTGTGATCGCCGTCGGCACGCTACCTCTTGATTACGAATCATTTGACACGTGCGAACCATGCCTCATGGGTAAAATGACCAAGACCCCGTTCTCAGGAACAATGGAGCGAGCAACCAACTTATTGGAAATCTTACAGACTGATGTGTGCGGTCCAATGAGTGTTGAGGCTCGCGGTAGCTATCGTTATCTTCTCACCCTCACTGATGACTTAAGTAGATATGGGTATGTCTACTTAATGAAACACAAGTCTGAGACCTTTGAAAAGTTCAAGGAATTTCAGAGTGAGGTTGAGAATCAACGTGACAGGAAAATCAAGTTCTTACGATCAGATCGTCGGGGAGAATACTTGAGTCATGAATTTGGCACACACTTAAGAAAATGTGGAATAGTTTCACAACTCACGCCGCCTGGAACACCTCAGCGTAATGGTGTGTCCGAACGTTGTAATCGCACTCTATTGGATATGGTGCGATCTATGATGTCTCTTACGGATCTACCGCTGTCATTTTGGGGCTATGCTTTAGAGACTGCCGCATTCACTTTAAATAGGGCTCAATCGAAATCCGTTGAGACGACATCGTATGAATTATGGTTTGGGAAGAAACTTAAGCTGTCGTATCTAAAAGTTTGGGGATGTGATGCTTATGTCAAGAAACTTCAACCTGAAAAGCTCGAACCCAAATCGGAAAAATGCGTCTTCATAGGATACCCTAAAGAAACTATTGGGTATTGTCGGCGTTCTGGGAACGGGGGTCCCCAGACTTGCCTGCCTACGGCCTTGGGCGTGGCTCAAAGGGGGGCCCAGCACGGCCCATCTTCACCAACACAGGCCCAAGACCCTCGTGAGGGGCCAAGCCTCGCGGGGCGGACGACGCGGAGCTTCCTCAGGCACA
>NW_025246521.1:0-2506 GCF_018294505.1 Triticum aestivum | reverse complement strand
CTCCCGGAAAGACCCGATCAGTCTCGGAATCCCGGTTTACAAGACATCTCGACAATGGTAAAACAAGACCAGCAAAGCCACCCGAATGTGCCGACAAATCCCGATAGGAGCTGCACATATCTCGTTCTCAGGGCACACCGGATGAGACATCCTACGAGTAAAACCAGACCTCGAGTTTCCAGGAGGTGGCCCCGCAGTCTGCTCAGTTTGGACCAACACTCGAAGGAGCACTGGCCCGGGGGGGTTAAAATAAGATGACCCTCGGGCTCGCGAAAACCCGGGGGAAAAGGCTTAGGTAGCAACTGGTAAAACCAAGGTTGGGCCATGCTGGAGGAGTTTTATTCAAGGCGAACTGTCAAGGGGGTCCCATAATTCACCCGACCGTGTAAGGAACGCAAACTCAAGGAACATAATCCCGGTATAACAGTAACTAGGGCGGCAAGAGTGGAACAAAACACCAGGCATAAGGCCGAGCCTTCCACCCTTTACCAAAATATATAGATGCATTACTTAAATAAGAGATATTGTGATATCCCAACATATCCATGTTCCGACATGGAACAAACTTCAACCTCACCTGCAACTAGCAACGCTATAAGAGGGGCTGAGCAAAAGCGGTAACATAGCCACACAACGGTTTGCTAGGAAAGGATGGTTAGGGCTGACATGGCTAAAATGGGAGACATGATATAGCAAGTGATAGGTAGCGAGCAAGGCAATAGAGCGAACAACTAGAATAGCAAAGATAGAAGTGATTCCGAGGGGTGGTCATCTTGCCTGCAAGATTCTCAGAGTTGTCGAAAGCTTGATCCTCGTAAGCGTACTCGACAGGTTCCTCGTTCACGAACTCGTCTCCCGGCTCTACCCAAGACAAGAACACAAGCAAACGGAACCACAATCAATCACGAGAAATGCACAAGCAACATGATGCAAAACATGTATGATATGCAAGATGTGATATGCGATGCGTATGCGTGCTCCGGAAGGAAAAAGATGAACATGGCAGTAACTTGGCAAACCAAGCATGCCACTGGAAAGATGAGGTGATTTTGGTCGAAATCTATATAAAGATCACCGGAATCGGATGCACGGTTTGCAAATGGCAAGCAAAACAAGAATGACACTAATCTGCGATAGACAGCAAGATAGCACTTAAAATGCAACAAGTAGCAATGCTACAGCACCCCAACATAGCAACAAAGCACATGGCAGTAATCTACAGGAGATGCTTGACAAAAGATGAACACTGAGCTACGGCTAGTTCACAACATATCAAGCTCAAACAAGCATGGCAAAAGTGCAAAAGATTACAGGTTCACAGAGTTGGTGAAAAACTGGACATGGCGGAAATCAGCATCAGGTAGCAATGTTCAGAGCACGAAATCAATATGCTACAGAAACTTAACATAGCAGAACAAGGCATGGTAGTGTTCTACTAAATGCACATGACAAAAGTCCCTTACTGACCATAAGCCAAAAAGGACCAGAAGATATGATGGCAAGCATGTAAACATAGCAAGTTTCGTTATCAAGTTTCAGACTTAGCAGAAAACAGAGCATGGCAGAAATGTTAATATGTAGGCCTATTTGTGAGCTTGACGCACTCACTACAGAGCAATGCATGACAAACCAAGCGTACCTACAGTAAGATGGCGTGTTTATGAAGCTATCCATGGCAAGAACAATTGCATATCATGTATGGATCAACTACAATAAGCTTGGAAAGATTGCAAATCATGTTAAGAATCTGCCAGAAATATTTTATAGCAAAAGTAGAGCAAGATTGAGTCATGCTATGGTACTCTAAAATTGCAAACAATTGCAGGAATGGATCAATTACAACTATATCTAAAAAACATCCTTACTGAACATCTCCAAAATATGCATGGATCTCTCTCTAGCATCAAGTTTACATGGCAACAAAATTACAGCAGACAAAGACAGAGAAATCACTAAGTCCCTGAAATCAGAAATATTATGGGGCCTACTTTGCATGCTTGTGCTAGTCACCACATAGATCACAAAAAATACATGGACTACACTACTGGAAAGATGTCATGGCATACTTCAAAACACATGTAGAGCTCATGCTCAAAAGATGCACAGAATAAATGATACAAAAATGACAAATCTCCAAGTTCTGATAAGAACCCGAGATTAACAGCAACTAGCCCTCTTCCAACGATGATTTGGGCATCAAGATGACCTCTAATGAAAATGGTGCAATGTAACAAAATGAAGAGCATCACGAGACGAACAATTTGACATATTATACGCGCGAATCGGAGCTACATGCACAAAGTTATCGCATCTCGAACAGGAGCACATGCTGATGAAAATCCAGACTTAGAGAAAAAAGGGGGGGTTCGAGGAAAGTCAACGGGCTCACGGGGCGAGATCCAGATCGGGGCCGGGTCGCTCGCCGGCGACGGTGAAGGAAGGAGAGGAGGCGCGGCGGCCCGGGGGAGGCGTGGCCGGCGGCGGGCGGAGGGGCGCCGGAGGAGGG
>NW_025246520.1:0-2506 GCF_018294505.1 Triticum aestivum | reverse complement strand
GCCAGCCCTTTGCTAGACCTTGAGGACGTGCCGGTAGTCCGTGACTTTCCGGATGTCTTCCCAGAGGAACTGCCAGGTGTTCCACCTGACAGGGATGTTGAATTCGTAATAGATCTCATTCCAGGAACCGTTCCGATTGCTAGAAGACCCTATAAGATGGCACCCCTAGAACTAGCCGAGCTTAAGAAACAACTCGATGAGTCCTTGAAAAAGGGTTTCATCCGCCCTAGTTCATCTCCGTGGGCTTGCCCCGTCCTATTCGTCAAGAAGAAGGATGGTACGGACCGGATGGTTGTAGATTACCGACCTGTCAATTTGGTCACAATCAAGAACAAATACCCGCTTCCCAGGATCAACGACCTGTATGATCAGCTCGCTGGATCCTCAGTCTTCTCCAAGATGGATTTGAGGTTGGGCTACCATCAAATCAAAATCAGAAACGGGGACATTCCTAAAACGGCCTTTGTTACTCGTTATGGCCAATACGAGTACACCGTCATGTCCTCCGGTTTAACCAACGCTCCAGCCACCTTTTCTCGGTTAATGAACTCAATCTTCATGGAGTATTTGGATAAGTTCGTCGTAGTTTATCTCGATGATATACTCATCTACTCCAAGAACGAGGAAGAACATGCCGAACATCTAAGGCTAGTGTTGCAGAAACTTCGAGAGCATCGCCTTTATGCCAAATTTTCTAAATGTGAATTCTGGTTGCCAGAAGTGACCTATCTGGGTCATGTAATATCTGGTAAAGGTATTGCTGTTAACCTTGAGCGAGTTCAAGCCGTCCTTAATTGGACTCCACCTGAATCGGTCAAGCAAGTTCGGAGTTTTCTAGGCTTAGCGAGCTATTGCCGTCGCTTTGTCGAGAACTTCTCCAAAGTTGCCAAACCTCTAACCGAACTCCTCAAGAAAGATAAGAAGTTCGAATGGACTCCACAATGTGAGCACAGCTTTCAGGAACTGAAAAGACGCCTGACCTCTGCTCCCGTACTGGTACCGCCAGACTTCTCCAAGGACTTTGTTATCTACTGCGACGCCTCGCGACAAGGACTAGGTTGCATTCTCATGCAAGATCGACACGTAATTGCCTACGCTTCACGGCAATTGCACCCACATGAGGAGAATTATCCTACTCATGATCTAGAGCTTGCAGCCGTAGTCTATGCACTTAAGACCTGGCGACATTACCTCCTCGGTAATCGTTGCGAAATATTCACTGATCACCAAAGTCTGAAGTACATTTTCACCCAACCGGATCTGAATCTCAGGCAGAGACGTTGGGTTGAATTGATTACAGACTTCGATTTAGGAATAACCTACACCCCAGGGAAAGCCAACGTCATGGCTGACGCGCTAAGTCGTAAATCTTATTGTAACAACCTGATGTTACAACAAAGTCAACCGCTTCTCCATGAGGAATTTCGGAAGGTTAACCTTCACATTGTTCCTCAAGGTTTTCTTTCCACCTTGGTAGCAAAACCTACTCTTACGGATCAAATCATCGCTGCCCAAAAGCGAGATAAGGGAATATCTAAAATCAAAGAGAACATTGCTAGCGGAGGTGCTAGTTGTTTCTCCACAAATGATCATGGTGTTGTGTACTTTGAGAACCGTCTAGTGGTTCCCAAGAACCAGCATCTACGGCAGCTGATCCTTAAGGAGGCTCATGAATCTCCTCTCACCATTCATCCCGGTAGTACTAAGATGTATCAGGACCTACGCCAGAGGTTCTGGTGGACTAGGATGAAAAGAGAAATTGCTCAGTATATTGCTAATTGCGACGTCTGTCGTCGTGTAAAAGCAGAGCATCAACGGCCTGCTGGCACCCTTCAACCCTTAGCTATTCCTGAATGGAAATGGGATAAAATTAGTATGGATTTTATTACCGGTTTTCCCAGGACCAAGAGAGGGAATAATGCTATTTTCGTCGTGGTCGATCGTCTTTCCAAAGTAGCTCATTTCTTACCTGCTCGTGAGAGTATAACCGCTAGTCAGCTGGCAGACTTGTACATCTCCCGAATAGTGTCTCTCCATGGTGTTCCTTTGGAAATTAACTCGGATCGAGGAAGTCTTTTCACCTCTCGATTTTGGGAAAGCTTCCAAAATGCTATGGGAACCCGTCTCTCCTTTAGCACCGCCTTCCACCCTCAGTCGAGTGGTCAAGTGGAACGCGTCAACCAAATTCTAGAAGACATGCTTCGAGCCTCTGTTATCTCCTTCGGAATGGACTGGGAGAAGTGCCTTCCATTTGCCGAATTCGCTTACAACAACAGCTATCAATCTAGCTTGGGTAAAGCCCCTTTTGAAGTTCTCTATGGACGACGATGTCGAACACCCCTTAACTGGTCAGAGACCGGGGAAAGACAATTCTTTGGCCCGGACATGATTCAGGAAGCAGAAGATCAAGTTCGTATCGTTCGTGAAAAGCTGAAAACAGCCCAATCTCGTCAAAAGAGTCAATATGACCGAAAACATAGGGCTATGACTTTTGAGGTTGACGAGA
>NW_025246519.1:0-2506 GCF_018294505.1 Triticum aestivum | reverse complement strand
GAGTTACAAGTGATGATTTCAGGACTTTGAAGCCACCATAATGGGTGCATGAAGCCTTCGACGAAATATACAAGATGCCACTTCATAAATTTCGTCCCGAGGCTATTTTAGGTGCTGCGTCACCTTATCATTGGGCCAGGCCCATGTAATTTTGAAATACATAAGTATAGGCTATTTTTAGAGTCCATATGTGTGGGGAAACAAGAGATAGGGTTGATTCGGACCCCTCCACCAAGGGCCACGAAATTCCCCCCTCTTCCTCCATATATACAGCCCTTAGGGCATCGTTTAGACTTTGGGTTTTGTTTAGATTAAAAGTTTGCCATAGCTGCAACTTCGCGTACTTCGTTTGTGTTCAACGACCAGACAAAGGCGTCACAGAACCCCACCTTGATCAATAAAGCTTTCATCTTATATTCGCAATATCCAGATTGCAATCTCAGTTTCTTGCTTGTTCTTCGTTTGCTCGCAAGAAACATACCCTCGTGGTCAGGTTGATCGTGCTCCGGCGTGGTCAATAACCTCTCGGAGTTGGTTTAGCGATTGCTAAGGCGCGACGTCCTCGCACGTTCGTAGTCGGATCGTCAAAGTCGACTGCCACCAAAGCGATATCCATCATCTCATCGAAAGACGGGACACCTTTGCCTCTATCAAGTGGTATCAGATTTCCAGGTTGCTCGGTGAGATTTTACAGTTTTTCGTAGTTTAGATCGAGTCTGTTCTTCATACCTATAGTCCACGAAAAAGCCACAAAAAAATTATGGTTAGTTCATCATATCCGAACCAATCTGAGCCTTTGCATAATCTTTTTAGGGTTTTGCTTTGTTGAATTTGCGGTTGCATCGTCGTGTCTAGTTGCTGGTCTTAGAGTCTAGTCTTTTAGAGTTTCGATTTCTGGTCATAAGTTGTCACGCCGCCGCCGCACCATCATCATCACCCCTGCCATCTACCACCACCGCTTATCCGCCACCGCTTCGAATCCGTATCCATATACCACCACAGCTGTCATATACCACCACCGCTGCCATCTACCACCATATATCCACCACCAATCCGGGGTCTTGTCATATTAGGTTTGTTTTCGAGATCCATCTAGATTCCGATTCGTGTTTCCTTGCCGGAGTAGGTTTCGAAAAAAAAAGAGTCCGGAAACCACCCTCCATTTAGGCCCAAAATTTTTCGAAAACGCATTTTTCGAAAATATTTCCGGCTATCCTATTTTTAGGTGTTTCTGAGTGTTTTGAGACAGGTGCCATTATAGGAAGTTTTTTTTGACCCGTTTCCAGTTTTTGGGTCCGGGCAGTCGAAAAAAAAAATCGGTCGAAAAAATTTCATGCCCATCCTGTCAGTTTGAGCTAGGAAGAGTTTTGAGACACTCGCCATTATAGTGATTTTTCGCAAAAAAAAAGCAACGCAAAAAAAAGAGCGCAAAAAAAAGAGCGAAAAAAAAAATTCCAGAGTGTGCTTTTCCCTTGTTTACGTGCCGCGCCGTGATTTTGTTGGTGTTCTAGGCTCGCGTCTCTAGCACGGTCTAGCCTAGGACCAGCACAGTACCGTCGTTGAGCGTTTATTCAACTTTGCATCTCTGAATTGATTATTGCTGACCCTTTTTGCTACCGTATTATAAGCCTTCCCAGCTCCACATACATCTACGTCGTGCGTTTGACTCTCCCTGGTAATCGCTCTATCCAAGCTTTGAGAGTTTTTGACTACAACGGTTGCCGATCACCGCCTGCTGCTGGGTAAGAACTGGTAAGAATTTGAGATTTGCTTGACGGATTTGTGACACCCACCACCACCTCTTGTTAGTAGTCTGTAGGATCATATTCTTGTGTGTTTCTATTGCTGCTAACCATGCCAGGATCACAAGCCGACGAGACTGACTGGGAGAACATGATGAATAAGGATTTGCATGATAAATTTCAGCAAATGATGAGTGGGCAGGTGCAAGACGTGCTAAACAGATTTGAAGAGGCCATGGAGAAGATAGATGGCATGGAGAAGACGTTCGAAACAAAGCTCGATAACAAGTTTAATGAATTGCTCGCGCGTCTTCCACCACCACCACCCGCTGCACCTAACGCACCTCTCCAACAACAACAACAACGACTACCTCCACGTCGCGAAATAGACCTCCGCCGAGCGAGCCGTGTTCCTCTTGCGTTTGGCCAAACTGTTGGTGCTGCTGTTGATACTTCTGTGGCTCCTGCTGCTGATGCGGAGGAGGATGATTATGTGGGAGATTACGAGGATGAGGTTGCTCAAAATCAGAACTACGTGCAACCACCAGCACCACCACCAGCAGGTCGACCTCAGGTATATATTCGTAATGGTAGGCCTGCACCACCACCTCAGGTACGAGATGATGTCCATATTCCTAAACTGAAATTGAATATTCCTAGACTATAAGGAGTATACTAATATCACTCGTTTATTCCATCTTGCTTGTAAAGCTGAACGTGAAGTGCAGGATCGACAAGCATTGGCGCGAACTAACTTTTCTGCA
>NW_025246518.1:0-2506 GCF_018294505.1 Triticum aestivum | reverse complement strand
TCCTCCGCCCCGATGGCCGCCTGGCGCCCACGTGGACGGGCCTTTAGTCGCGGTTCTTAAGCAACCGCGACTAAAGTGGGGGTCCTTTAGTCGCGCCTATTTGGTTGCGGTTGCGCAACCACGACTAATGACAGTTGCGAACCGCGACCAAAGGCCCTTTTTCCACCAGTGCTTGGTTCATTTCCCCGGAGATTTTGTTGACAATGGAACGCCTCCCTTGCTTCATGAGATGCTTCACGTGCTTAACTAGATGGCCCAGCTGTGAGCTATCTCGAGATAGATTATTAATCATCTTAGTGACCTTCATGGACCGCTGCCAACGATCCGTGCACCCCTGAGCCACCACCAGCACACCATCCCGAAGCATCGGAGGTCGCCAACCTAGGCCGGTGATGGTTCGAGAATTCGTTATGTTTCTCGAGTGATTCTTATTTTGTTTTCACTGGACCTTTGTCATTTCTCGAATATTTCTAACGCTAATCCCTCGAAAGAGAAGAAAAAGCATTTTTCCAAAGTTCAGCAGGAAATATCATATTTGGAAGGAAACCAAGGAGGATTACTACAAATCAAGCCAGTTGAAACAATTTCCATGAAGAGACGCTACCAGGAAATACTCCCTCTGTCCCATAATGTAAGAGGTTTTTTGACACTAGTGGACAGAGTACCTTATAGATAGATGTTTAGCAGTAGCCAGGTGTATAAACCCCGCACTAATACTAATTAGTAGTAGCGCGGGTTATAAACCCACGTTAATTACTACTAAGTTTATAGTAGTAGCGCGGGGTATAAAACCCACGCTACTACTAAGTGGTCTTCACCATGCCCCTTGGGACAAGCCGTAGTAGTAGCGCGCGTTATAAACACACGCTACTACTAAGTGGTCTCCACCGTGCCCCCCGAGACAGACCATAGTAGTAGCGTGGGGTATAAACCCAGCGCTACCACTATCGACCACCAACACATGTATACATATAACGCGCAGAAGCCCAAACCCAGACCCGCGCTCTCTTGATTCCCCTTCTCCCTCCCACCTACGATGCCCTTCCTCACCCACCGCCACTGCCGGCCTTGCACCTCCACGCCTCCCCCAAATTCGGCGACCTCCTCTCCCACCGCAGCCCCCTCCCCTGCCCCTCCTTCCTCCTCCTTCTCCTCTACTAGAAGGAGAGGGAGATCCAGCAGAGTGTTGTCCATCGCGATGGCCAGATCTGCCATGGATGCAACCACTTGCACTTCCTCGTTGGGACAGGGCCTCGTGAGGACATGAGGTCCCAGGAAAAGCGGTAGTAGGTCACCGGTGTGATTTCTTGTATCTGCGTTGGTATTTCCCCGGAGAGGAGAGGATGATGCAGCACAGCAACGGTAAGTATATCCCCAGGGAGCCAAGGGAGTGTACGAGGGAAGGCCTGTGGGGACCATGATACACCAGGGCGCACCAGAGAGCCCAGGCGAGCCCTTCTGGATCATGGGGCCCACGAAGCTCCGTTGCACCGCCTCTCAGCTCTATAAATACCCCAAATATTTCAGAAACCCTAGGGGAGTCGACAAAACACAATTCCAGCAGCCACAAGTTCCAGAACCACGAGATCCAATCTAGAGACCTATTCCGGCACCTTGCCGGAGCAGAACACGATCACAGAGGGGTTCATGATACGTCCATTTTGCATCATGTTTTTATATCGATATTTATCGCATTATGGGTTGTTATTACACGTTATGTCACAATACTTATGCCTATTCTCTCTTATTTTACAAGGTTTACATAAGGAGGGAGAATGTCGACACCTGGAATTCTGGGCTGGAAAAGGAGCAAATATTAGAGACCTATTCTGCACAACTCCAAAAGTACTGAAACTCCACGGAAGTTATTTTTGGAAATAATAAAAACTACTGAGCGAAGAAAATACCAGAGGGGGCCCACACCCTGGCCACGAGGGTGGGGGGCGCGCCCCCTGCCTCGTGGGCCCCCTACTGGCCCTCTGGTGCCCATCTTCTGCTATATGAAGTCTTTCGTCCAAAGAAAAATCATAAGCAAGCTTTCGGGACGAGACTCCGCCGCCACGAGGCGGAACCTTGGTGGAACCAATCTAGGGCTCTGGCAGAGCTGTTCTGCCGGGAGGGGGAAACCATCGCCATCGTCATCACCAACGCTCCTCTCATCGGGAGGGGGCCAATCTCCATCAACATGTTCACCAACACCATCTCCTCTCAAACCCTAGTTCATCTCTTGTATCCAATTCTTGTCTCTAAGTCTAAGATTGGTACCTGTAGGTTGCTAGTAGTGTTGATTACTCCTTGTAGTTGATGCTAGTTGGTTTATTTGGTGGAAGATCATATGTTCAGATCCTACATGCATATTAATACTCCTCTGATTATGAACATGAATATGCTTTGTGAGTAGTTACGTTTGTTCCCGAGGACATGGGAGAAGTCTTGCTATTAGTAGTCATGTGAATTTGGTATTTGTTCGATATTTTGATGAGATGTATGTTGTCTCTCCTCTAGT
>NW_025246517.1:0-2506 GCF_018294505.1 Triticum aestivum | reverse complement strand
GAGTGGTTGAACAGTCTCTCGCTGTATCATGACAGTCAGTTTTCGGCTTTCTCTACTGAGGCGCTCATCCGGAATAACCAGGGCACAATTGCAGTAGTTCTCCTTTGGCCCGCCTTAACCGGATGATAACAAAACATAAGGCGGCAAACCCAGGAGCCGGGAAAACCCAACATTTGACCAAAGACATGATTCAGAGCTGATGCATATACGGCCAAACTCGTGAATTCGAACACTCCCGAGGGTATTCGGTCTTTGTAAAAGAAAATAGGCTGACGAGAGCCTATTACAAGCCCTTGATTTCCACGTACGTGCAATTTAGTCTGTCGTGGCCAAATGCCAATAACGGCAGTATCCTCTGTGGGTATAGAACCCATGGGATGGTTAAACAACAAGAGGCAGTAGAAAAGGTTTACACAGGGGCTTAATCTAAAAAGAAACCTGTTGAACGGGGCCCTGCTGCACGTCTGCGCCTTTGTCTCTGTTGTGTCGTACCTTGGAAGGGTATCGCGCGAACGTTGTCTGTAAAAAAATAAAAACTCGTAGGAGAGTGCAACGTAAGTATGCGGTTAATAATAAAAGTGTAAGATGTTGGCCTGCCAATATGGTCGAGGCGAGTGTGGTGTTGTATTAAATATATACATCCCATGGTTTCTGTTATGGGATTGCATATGCGTTGCCCTATTTGAATTTTATCCGGGGTACCAGACTCGTCTAACCGTGTGTGCGGTGGTAATGACCAGTCATGTTTTCTAACATTGGAGGCCGCTTATAGTCCGGCCGCCAGGGCCGTCGCGTATTCCTCTGCGCGTGAAGGGCCCTCTATGATTTTGCTAACGGTGATGACGCCACAGGGACCGGGCATCTTGAGTGTAAGGTGGCCATAGTGCGGCAACACGTTGAAGCGGGCGAAGGCCGTTCTTCCTAGCAATGCGTGATAGCTGCTTTGGAAGGGTGCGACAGTGAAGAGCAGCTCTTCGCTTCTGGAGTTGCCTGGGGAGCCGAATGTTACTTCCAGCACGACGGAGCCCCTGGTGCAGGCTTCAACGCCGGGTATCACCCCTTCAAAGGTGGTGTTACTTTGTCTAATTCTGGATGGGTTTATCCCCATTCTGCGGACAGTGTCCTCATATATTAAATTGAGACTGCTGCCGCCGTCCATGAGGACACGGGTGAGACGGTATCCGTCGATTATTGGGTCGAGCACCAAGGCCTGTGATCCTCTGCGCCGAATACGAGTTCGGCCGTCCATGTGATCGAAAGTGATCGGACGAGACATCTAGTAATGAGATGTAGGTACGGTGGGCTCTACATCGTGCGCGTCTATGGGCGCACGTTCCTGCCTTCTCGTGCATGTGTGAGTCGTGTGGATCATGTTTACTGTTTTAACCTCTGGCGGGAATTTTTTCTGTCCCCCAGTGTTCGGCTGGCGAGGTTCGTCCTCTTCTTCACTTGGTGTTTCCCTTCCTTTGTGTTCGGCATTTAATTTTCCGGCCTACTTGAAAACCCAGCACTCTCTATGGGTGTGGCTCGCAGGTTTCTCTGAGGTGCCATGAATTTGGCATAGTCTGTCCAGGACTCTATTCAGACCAGACGGTCCCTCTTTACTGCCTTTGAATGGCTTCTTTTGCTGATCAGGTCGAGAGCCCCTGAATCCGGCGTTAACCTTCATGTTATCCGGGCTCTCTTCCTTGTTTTAGCATTTGTTTTTATTATGCTGTGGCTTCCTGTAGCCATCCCTTATTTCGGATGTGCTGGGGTCGCTGGTGCCTTTACGGGCCAGCCAACTATCTTCACCCGCGCAAAAGTGGGTCATAAGGCTTGTTAAGGCTGCCATTGTCCTTGGCTTTTCTTGGCCGAGGTGTCGGGCGAGCCATTCATCACGGATGCTGTGTTTGAAAGCAGCTAAGGCTTTGGCGTCCGGACAATCGACAATTTGATTCTTCTTAGTGAGGAATCTGTTCCAAAGCTTGCGGGCGGACTCTCCGGGCTGTTGGATTATGTGACTTAAATCGTCTGCATCCGGAGGCCAGACATAGGTCCCTTGAAAATTGGCCCTGAAATCGTCTTCGAGTTCCTCCCAACTCCCAATTGAGTTTTCGGGGAGGCTTTTCAACTAGTGTCGAGCTGGTCCCTTCAACTTGAGGGGAAGGTATTTGATGGTGTGGAGGTCATCCCCACGAGCCATGTGAATATGCAGGATAAAATCCTCGATCCAGACCTCTGGGTCTGTGGTGCCATCGTATGCTTCTATGTTCACAGGTTTGAAGCCTTGTGGGAATTCATGGTCCAGTACTTCTTTAGTGAAGCATAGGGGGTGAGCAGCCCCTCTGTATCTAGACGCGCTGTGGCATGTAGTCGACTGTTGTTGTGTCCGGAGTTTATTCCGGACTGGTATCTGGCTGGTATGAGCGGTTTGGTGACCATGTTCCTTCGCCGGGGTGTGTCCTTTAGATTCATAGATGGACCTGGCTGCACCGGCCTTCTTATCCAGATGCTCACGTAGATC
>NW_025246516.1:0-2506 GCF_018294505.1 Triticum aestivum | reverse complement strand
TAACATGCGGTCCCACGTGTCAGTGCTTTACCAAGCCGATCCGCTTCCCACATGAGGCAGAATAACGGCAGAAGGAACACGTGGTTAAGTTCAAGAAGATGAGGGAGAAGCGGATTCAGCAACGAGTGAAATGATGGTTGCTTCATCCCTCCAACTTCCTTTTTTAGCATTATTACTTTGTCCCTCCAACTTAATTGCGGGAAAGGTGCAGCTTTTGTGATTTGACGCCTCATTGCTCATTACTACGCCGGCGCCATGACTGGGTGCTTCACCCTGGCTGCTCTACACTGTATTCCGGTATGGCACGTGGAACCGGTAGCTTAATGCCCCACATGTCGGCGAAAGGTGCTAGGAGATTTATGAAAGCGAGCGCTCCACTCTTACGACGGAGGAGTACACGACACGACGGCCTAGTGACCTATCACTTGTACTGTATATAGTACTATAGTTTTGCTGTTTCGCACGATCCATAGATACAAATCCGATTAAATAGGAAAGGGCGGGATTTTTCCCGCGCGGTATATGATACTGGCCATACATTTCAAAGGCAATTTTAATGTATGCAAACTGAATAATTAAGTAACAATATGATATTTAGTAAAACTAAAAACACATATGATTTATTTTGTTAGAGTGTAGTAGTGGTGCTGTATTGCATAGTTATTAGATGTAACATGCGAGAACGTGTAGAGATGTAGTTTTGGAGGGCCTACAGAGAAAAGGCATAATACATTCATCGAACTTCAGAATAAGCTAATTACGGTCACTATATACATTTTGCGGTGATTATACGGTCACTTGCTCACGGTTCAGCATCGGATTACACTTTGTTGACTGGCCAAATAGTCTGCATGGCACCATGTTGACTAGTTAAATTGACCACGTTCCTTGTGGGTCCCACCTCTCAGTTCGCATAGGGAAAAGGTCAGATAAACACAAATTTACGGACGCGCGACAAGACTCCACCCCGTGCGCGGGAATCACCTGCTTGTGCATGTGTCTGTCAGGGCCTGATGTGTGCGCATGCACATGTAGGTTGAGCACTTGAGCGTGAGAGTGTGTGTTGGTCGTGTGGTGTACTGGTGTGTGCATGCATGCGTGCGTGTGTGCGTGTGAGTGTTGCGTGCGTGTGTGGCCGCGTGTGTACGTGTGAGTGTTGCGTGCGTGCGTGGGTGCATGTGTTCGTGTGAGTGTTGCGTGCATGTAGTTCGTGTGCATGCATGCGTGTGTGTATAATCACCACACCAGCTCCTGTGTGTTAAAACACACGGCTCAGCATACCAATACAAGGCCACCTTGTCCGCTGTGCCCGCGGTCATGACTCCAAACCACCATCCAATACTTTTTTGTCGTTTGTTTTCATTCTTACTAGCAAGATGCCCGTGCGTTGCACGTAACATCAAGATGCATTTGTATGACTAGTTTATCTTGTGAGAGAAAAGGATGAACGAGAGAAGGCCTTATTTGCAAATGTGGAGAGGTGTGTGGGTACCTTTTTGCAAAATTGTCATAGTTTCTTTCCTATCCATCAGATATAAATCGGACGGCCTATATTGCAGGATGGCAGGCACACCATCATCACTAACTCTATTTTTTATAAGAGTGTATTTTATCCCTACTCTTATAAAAAGCATAGTTAGTGATGATCGTGAGCATAGTTAGTGATGATCGTGTGCCTGCCATCCTGCAATATAGGCCGTCCGATCTATATCTGACGGATAGGAAGGAAACTATGGCAATTTTGCAAAAAGATACCCACACCCCTCTCCACACTTGCAAATAAGGCCTTCCCTTGTTCATCCTTTTCTCCCACAAGATAAACTACTCATACAAATGCATCTTGATGTTCCATGCAACGCATGGGCATCTTCTAGTATTTTATAAGAGTGTAGATGTAGAGTAGATACAAGCCAATAGGTGGGCCCGATGGTAGTGAGATAATGTGATGCAACACTAGAGGTGCAACGTGGAGCGTTTAACTGGTCAACTAGTCGTGTCTTGAGCAAATACAGAGTTGTACGGTGAGCCCGTGACTGTATAATAACCACAAAACGTAAATGGTGACCGTAATGAGTGGATTCTGAAGTCCAATGTACGTATCGTGCTTTCACTTCAAATACAATGATCGTCACTGTATATATCGCGAGAGGAAGATGGAACATGCGTGAATGTGCTAGGGGCCTTCTTTTAGAGGACCTGGAGATAGTTTGTGTGCGTATGTGAAAGGGGCGTAGAGGAGGGGGGTATGCGATGGAGAGAGAGATGCTCTTCGTTTCTCTTTATTACGACTAACTTTATATATAGTATAAAAATATACAAATTCACAGTGCGGAATAAATATCATTGTGGGCACCATGCAATGCAAGCGTTCATACTCCTCCATATAACTTTGTAATGTTGTATATATGTAGAAATTCTAAAACATTTTTTTGGCCATACTTTATTAGAAAGGAATGGTGTATGTGAAATAAACGTGAAGAGAGGGCTTTTTAGATCAATGGGGTAC
>NW_025246515.1:0-2506 GCF_018294505.1 Triticum aestivum | reverse complement strand
TTGCTTTCAAATTTTTTTTCTTGTGTCAACATAGAACAACATGAGTGTTTTGTGAATTTTTGTGATTTTTCGGGGTCTATTTGGACATTTTTATGCATTAACTGAGTTTATGTGCATAATTCAAATTTGAACTACATGCACATGCTCCAGTGCATATAAATTGGTCGAAAAATCAAATCTGTGTCCTTGGGTGCATGCATAGGTCCCATGCACGAAATGGGAATGAATTTAAAATACCAGGGCACTGTTGATTGCCGCAAAACATTGAGATGTCTGGTTTATAATTCTAGTAAATCTAAAACAAGTCCGAAATTCATGAAACTTGGCATGCTATCATGGAGCGGCATCAACATGTCATCGTACAAATTTTGTCCCATTTGGGGCAGGTTTGGGTATATGCTTCTCACAAACTGGAGCTTCTCACAACAAGCATGATGGTTTTCGGTAGGGAACGCCCCACCTTTGGGGACGAAACGATATCCATTGCCTCTTAATGCTTTCAATTTTTTTTCTCGTGTCAACATAGACCAACAGGAGTGTTGTGTGATTTTTTGTGATTTTTTGGGGTTCGTTTGGACATTTTTTTGCATTAACTGAGTTTTCAATGCATTTATGTGCATAATTCAAATTCTAACTACATGCATATGCTCCAGTGTATATAAATTGGTCGAAAAATCAAATATGTGTCCTTGGGTGCATGCTTAGGTCCCATTCGAGAAATGGGAATGAATTTTAAACACCAGGGCACCGTTGATTGCCGGCAAAACATTGAGTTGCCCGGTTTTTAAATTCTAGTAAATCCAAAACTCGTATGAAATTCATGAAACTTGGCATGCTATCATGGAGCGGCATCAACATGCCGTGGTACAAATTTTGTCCCATTTGGCGCAGGTTTGGGTATATGCTTCTCACAAACCGGAGCTTCTCACAATAAGCATGATGGTTTTCGGTAGGGCACGTCCCACCTTTGGGGACGAAACGATATCCATTGCCTCTTATTGCTTTCAAATTATTTTCTCATGTCAACATAGAATGATAGGAGTGTTCTGTGAATTTTTGTGATTTTTGGGCTTCGTTTGGACATTTTTATGCATTAATAGAGTTTTAATTGCATTTATGTGCGTAATTCAAATTTGAACTAAATGCACATGCTCCAGTGCATATAAATTGGTCGAAAAATCAAATATGTGTCCTTGGGTGCATGCTTAGGTCCCATGCAAGAAATGGGAATGAATTTCAAACACCAGGGCACCGTTGATTGCCCGCAAAACATTGAGATGCCTGGTTTTTAAATTCTAGTAAATCCAAAACTTGTCTGAAATTCATGAAACTTGGCATCCTATCATGGAGCGGCATCAACATGCCGTGGTACAAATTTTGTCCCATTTGGGGCAGGTTTGGGTATATGTTCTCACAAACCGGAGCTTCTCACAACAAGCATGACAGTTTTCGGTAGGGAACGTCCCACCTTTGGGGACGAAACGATATCCATTGCCTCTTATTGCTTTAATAAATTTTTCTCGTGTCTACGTAGAACAACAGGAGTGTTGTGTGAATTTTTGTGATTTTTCGGGGTTCGTTTGGACATTTTTATGCATTAACTGAGTTTTCAATGCATTTATGTGCATAATTCAAGTTTGAACTACATGCACATGCTCCAGTGCATATAAATTGGTTGAAAAATCAAATCTGTGTCCTTGGGTGCATGCTTAGGTCCCATGCAAGAAATGGGAATGAATTTCAAACACCAGGGCATCGTTGATTGCCGACAAAACATTGAGATGCCTGGTTTTTAAATTCTAGTAAATCCAAAACTCGTCTGAAATTCATGAAACTTGGCATGCTATCATGGAGCGGAATCAACATGTCGTGGTACAAATTTTGTCCCATTTGGGGCAGGTTTGGGTATATGCTTCTTCCAAACCGGAGCTTCTCACGACAAGCATGATGGTTTTCGGTAGGGAACGTCCCACCTTTGGGGACGAAACGATATCCATTGCCTCTTATTGCTTTCAAATTTTTTTCTCGTGTCAACATAGAACAACATGAGTGTTGTTTGAATTTTTGTGATCTTTTGGGGTTCGTTTGGACATTTTTTATGCATTAACTGAGTTTTCAATGCATTTATGTGCGTAATTCAAATTTAAACTAAATGCACATGTTCCAGTGCATATAAATTGGTCGAAAAATCAAATATGTGTACTTGGGTGCATGCTTAGGTCCCATGCAAGAAATGGGAATGAATTTCAAACACCAGGGCACCGTTGATTGTCGGAAAAACATTGGGATGCCTGGTTTTTAAATTCTAGTAAATCCAAAACCCGTCTGAAATTCATGAAACTTGGCATGCTATCATGGAGCGGCATCAACATGCCATGGTACAAATTTTGTCCCATTTGGGGCAGGTTTGGGTATATGCTTCTCACAAACCGGAGCTTCTCACAACGAGCATGACGGTTTTCGGTAAGTAACGTCCCACCTTTGGGGACGAAACGATATCCATTGC
>NW_025246514.1:0-2506 GCF_018294505.1 Triticum aestivum | reverse complement strand
TTGCTTTCAAATTTTTTTTCTTGTGTCAACATAGAACAACATGAGTGTTTTGTGAATTTTTGTGATTTTTCGGGGTCTATTTGGACATTTTTATGCATTAACTGAGTTTATGTGCATAATTCAAATTTGAACTACATGCACATGCTCCAGTGCATATAAATTGGTCGAAAAATCAAATCTGTGTCCTTGGGTGCATGCATAGGTCCCATGCACGAAATGGGAATGAATTTAAAATACCAGGGCACTGTTGATTGCCGCAAAACATTGAGATGTCTGGTTTATAATTCTAGTAAATCTAAAACAAGTCCGAAATTCATGAAACTTGGCATGCTATCATGGAGCGGCATCAACATGTCATCGTACAAATTTTGTCCCATTTGGGGCAGGTTTGGGTATATGCTTCTCACAAACTGGAGCTTCTCACAACAAGCATGATGGTTTTCGGTAGGGAACGCCCCACCTTTGGGGACGAAACGATATCCATTGCCTCTTAATGCTTTCAATTTTTTTTCTCGTGTCAACATAGACCAACAGGAGTGTTGTGTGATTTTTTGTGATTTTTTGGGGTTCGTTTGGACATTTTTTTGCATTAACTGAGTTTTCAATGCATTTATGTGCATAATTCAAATTCTAACTACATGCATATGCTCCAGTGTATATAAATTGGTCGAAAAATCAAATATGTGTCCTTGGGTGCATGCTTAGGTCCCATTCGAGAAATGGGAATGAATTTTAAACACCAGGGCACCGTTGATTGCCGGCAAAACATTGAGTTGCCCGGTTTTTAAATTCTAGTAAATCCAAAACTCGTATGAAATTCATGAAACTTGGCATGCTATCATGGAGCGGCATCAACATGCCGTGGTACAAATTTTGTCCCATTTGGCGCAGGTTTGGGTATATGCTTCTCACAAACCGGAGCTTCTCACAATAAGCATGATGGTTTTCGGTAGGGCACGTCCCACCTTTGGGGACGAAACGATATCCATTGCCTCTTATTGCTTTCAAATTATTTTCTCATGTCAACATAGAATGATAGGAGTGTTCTGTGAATTTTTGTGATTTTTGGGCTTCGTTTGGACATTTTTATGCATTAATAGAGTTTTAATTGCATTTATGTGCGTAATTCAAATTTGAACTAAATGCACATGCTCCAGTGCATATAAATTGGTCGAAAAATCAAATATGTGTCCTTGGGTGCATGCTTAGGTCCCATGCAAGAAATGGGAATGAATTTCAAACACCAGGGCACCGTTGATTGCCCGCAAAACATTGAGATGCCTGGTTTTTAAATTCTAGTAAATCCAAAACTTGTCTGAAATTCATGAAACTTGGCATCCTATCATGGAGCGGCATCAACATGCCGTGGTACAAATTTTGTCCCATTTGGGGCAGGTTTGGGTATATGTTCTCACAAACCGGAGCTTCTCACAACAAGCATGACAGTTTTCGGTAGGGAACGTCCCACCTTTGGGGACGAAACGATATCCATTGCCTCTTATTGCTTTAATAAATTTTTCTCGTGTCTACGTAGAACAACAGGAGTGTTGTGTGAATTTTTGTGATTTTTCGGGGTTCGTTTGGACATTTTTATGCATTAACTGAGTTTTCAATGCATTTATGTGCATAATTCAAGTTTGAACTACATGCACATGCTCCAGTGCATATAAATTGGTTGAAAAATCAAATCTGTGTCCTTGGGTGCATGCTTAGGTCCCATGCAAGAAATGGGAATGAATTTCAAACACCAGGGCATCGTTGATTGCCGACAAAACATTGAGATGCCTGGTTTTTAAATTCAAGTAAATCCAAAACTCATCTGAAATTCATGAAACTTGGCATGCTATCATGGAGCGGAATCAACATGTCGTGGTACAAATTTTGTCCCATTTGGGGCAGGTTTGGGTATATGCTTCTTCCAAACCGGAGCTTCTCACGACAAGCATGATGGTTTTCGGTAGGGAACGTCCCACCTTTGGGGACGAAACGATATCCATTGCCTCTTATTGCTTTCAAATTTTTTTCTCGTGTCAACATAGAACAACATGAGTGTTGTTTGAATTTTTGTGATCTTTTGGGGTTCGTTTGGACATTTTTTATGCATTAACTGAGTTTTCAATGCATTTATGTGCGTAATTCAAATTTAAACTAAATGCACATGTTCCAGTGCATATAAATTGGTCGAAAAATCAAATATGTGTACTTGGGTGCATGCTTAGGTCCCATGCAAGAAATGGGAATGAATTTCAAACACCAGGGCACCGTTGATTGTCGGAAAAACATTGGGATGCCTGGTTTTTAAATTCTAGTAAATCCAAAACCCGTCTGAAATTCATGAAACTTGGCATGCTATCATGGAGCGGCATCAACATGCCATGGTACAAATTTTGTCCCATTTGGGGCAGGTTTGGGTATATGCTTCTCACAAACCGGAGCTTCTCACAACGAGCATGACGGTTTTCGGTAAGTAACGTCCCACCTTTGGGGACGAAACGATATCCATTGC
>NW_025246513.1:0-2506 GCF_018294505.1 Triticum aestivum | reverse complement strand
AAATGTGTACGATCGAGATCAGGGACTCACGGGAAGATATCACAACACAACTCTACAAATAAAATAAGTCATACAAGCATCATAATACAAGCCAGGGGCCTCGAGGGCTCGAATACAAGTGCTCGATCATAGACGAGTCAGCGGAAGCAACAAAATCTGAGTACAGACATAAGTTAAACAAGTTGCCTTAAGAAGGCTAGCACAAACTGGGATACAGATCGAAAGAGGCGCAGGCCTCCTGCCTGGGATCCTCCTAAACTACTCCAGGTCGTCGTCAGCGGGCATCACGTAGTAGTAGACACCTCCGGTGTAGTAGGGGTCGTCGTCGACGGTGGCGTCTGGCTCCTGGACTCCAGCATCTGGTTGCGACAACCAGAAAGAAAGGAAAGGGGGAAAAGGGGAGAGAAAGCAACCGTGAGTACTCATCCAAAGTACTCGCAAGCAAGGAACTACACTACATATGCATGGGTATATGTGTAAGGAGGCCATATCAGTGGACTGAACTGCAGAATGCCAGAATAAGAGGGGGATAGCTAAACCTATCGAAGACTACGCTTCTGGCAGCCTCCGTCTTGCAGCATGTAGAAGAGAGTAGATTGACGTCCTCCAAGTAGCATCTCCAAGTAACATCTCCAAATAACATCTCATAGCATAATCCTACCCGGCGATCCTCTCCTCGTCGCCCTGCGGAAAAGCGATCACCGGGTTGTATCTGGCACTTGGAAGGGTGTGTTTTATTAAGTATCCGATTCTAGTTGTCATAAGGTCAAGGTACAACTCCAAGTCGTCCTGTTACCGAAGATCACGGCTATTCGAATAGATTAACTTCCCTGCAGGGGTGCACCACATAGCCCAACACGCTCGATCCCATTTGGCCGGACACACTTTCCTGGGTCATGCCCGGCCTCGGAAGATCAACACGTCGCAGCCCCACCTAGGCACAACAGAGAGGCCAGCACGCCGGTCTAAACCTAAGCGCACAGGGGTCTGGGCCCATCGCCCATAGCACACCTGCACGTTGCGAGGGCGGCCGAAAGCAGACCTAGCCTAGTGGCGTTCCAGTCCAATTCGGCGCGCGCCGCTCCGTCGCTGACATCTGAAGTGCTTCGGCTGATACCACGACATCGGGATACCCATAACTACTCCCACGTAGATGGTTAGTGCGTATAGGCTCGTAGCCAGACTCAGATCAAATACCAAGATCTCGTTAAGCGTGTTAAGTATCCGCGAATGCCGAACAGGGCCAGGCCCACCTGTCTCCTAGGTGGTCTCAACCTGCCCTGTCGCTCCGCCACAAAGTAACAGTCGAGGGCCGTCGGGAACCCAGGCCCACCTCTACCGGGATGGAGCCACCTGTCCTTTCAGCCCCCTCGTCAGAATCACTTTCGGGTACTCAATGAGCTGACCCGACTTTAGTCACCATCTGTATAGTATGTATGTATAGTATAGTATATACCCGTGATCACCTCCCAAGTGATCACGGCCCGATAGTATAGCAAGGCAGACTGACAAGAATGTAGGGCCAATGATGATAAACTAGCATCCTATACTAAGCATATAGGATTGCAGGTAATGTATCAACAGATGTAGCGACAATGTCAGGCTATGCATCAGAATAGGATCAACGGAAAGCAGTAACATGCTACACTACTCTAATGCAAGCAGTATAGAGAAGAATAGGCGATATCTGGTGATCAAGGGGGGGGGCTTGCCTGGTTGCTCTGGCAAGAGAGAGGGGTCGTAAACTCCGTAGTCGAACTGGTCAGCAGCAGCGTCGGTCTCGTAGTCTACCGGAGAGAAGAGGGGGGAGGAAATAATGAATACAAAGCAAACAAAGCATCACAGAATATAACAAGGCAATACGCGGTGTTCGGTGTGCCCTAACGCGGTAGTAGGTGATACCGGTGAAGGGGGGAAAACATCCGGGAAAGTATTCCCGGTGTTTCGCGTTTTCGGGCAGAGGAGCCGGAGGGGGAAAGTTGCGGGTTCGATAGGTTAGGGGTGTGTGGCGGACGAACGGACTGCGTATCCGGAATCGTCTCGTCGTTCTGAGCAACTTTCATGTTGAAAATATTTTAATCCGAGTTACGGATTAAAAGATATGATTTTCTAAAGATTTTATTAATTTCTGAAATTTAATTAATTATTTAATTTAATTCGAAAAATGGATTAATGACATCAGCATGATGTCATGCTGATGTCAGCAGTCAACAGAGTTGACTGGTCAACCTGACCAGTGGGTCCCACTGGTCAGTGACACATTTTAATTAACAGGTTAATTAAACTAATCATAATTAATTAAGGGGGTGGGCCCCACTGTCATACTAATTAATTAGCTAATTAACAGTAGTTAATTAAGTTAATTAATCATTAGGTTAATTAATTTTAATTGGTCAGTTTAATCAGAATTAATTAAGTTAATTAATTAGTTAATTAATTAATTTCATTTTTTATTTATTATTACTATTTTTTTTATCAAAACGTTCTCTGGGCGGGGCCCACTTGT
>NW_025246512.1:0-2506 GCF_018294505.1 Triticum aestivum | reverse complement strand
GCAGTTGAAGAAGTGCCACGCAGAGATGGCTGAGATACCGCTGAGAGATACTGTGCCACTGGAAGCGATTCAGTTGGAAAGTGATTTGACCTATGAGGAGAAGCCAGTTAAGATTCTCGAGTATGCCAGCCGAGTTACCCGCAGCAAGGTTATCAAGTTTTGCAAAGTCCAGTGGAGTCACCACACAGAAGATGAGGCCACCTGGGAGCGAGAGGAAGATCTACGGAAAAACCACTCCCACCTGTTTTCTAGCCAACCCGAATCTCGAGGGCGAGATTCATCTTAAGGGGGGTAGGTTTGTAACATCCCAAATTTTCAATTTGGAATGTTATACATAGATCATCATTTGCATATCATGTTTTGTGCATTTTGACAAATCCTCGATAAATCCTAAGCAACTCAAGGACCCTCGGAGAGAGTTGGGGATTTTCTCGTATTTTCTTATTTGATTTTTCAAACGAGGATTTGGATTTTTAATTATTTTTCTCTCCGGAAAAATATTTCATTTTAAATAAACGAGAGGAGAAAATATGACTTCTCCAAAACATTGAAATACTGGAGGAAAAATGTTAAAATCATTATTTGGAATTTATTTGGATTTTATTTGCAAATTTTATTGCATTTAAAAATATGCATGTTTTCAAAATATTTATTTTTGATTTTAAAAATGTTCACCCTATTCTAGATATTCTAACTAGACGGGGAAAATTTATTTCATATTTTTCTGATTTTATTTATTTTTCTACGCAATATTTTCCGCGGAACATATTTAAAAAAAAACACAAACGCGCCGCGCCGACTGGGCCGAGCCCAGCCGACGGCCCACCCCGTCGCCTCTCCTCCTCCCGCACGCCGAGCCGCCGCCGGAGTCCGCCATCGCCACGACGCCGCCGCTGCCTCGGGTTGCCCCTCCCCCAAGCCGCCGCACCCCCTCTCCATATATACCCCCCCTCTCCGTTTCTCTCATCACCGCCGCCGGAGGAGCACGCCGCCGCCGCCCGCCGTTGCCTCGCCGCTCGCTGCCGGAGCCCCCCCCGAGCCCCGCACCCCTCGCCGCCGAGCCCCGCCTGCCGGAGCCCTCTCCGGAGTAGCCCGACGAGGTATGCCGCCGGCCATCTCGTGTTGACCGGTTTTCTGTTTTAAAAAAAACCTTTTGTTTAAAAAAAACCCTAGATCGGTTTTTTTCGGTTTTCTTATTTCACGAGCGTTCACCGAACCGTTTGTTTTAACGAACGCGTTCGTCGGTTTTTCTCTGTTAACGAACGTCCGTTATTTAACCGTTCGTCCGTTTTTCTTTTTCGTCGGATTTTCTCGTTATTTTCTCACATTCGATTTCCGATCGAATTTTCGAATCTGTTTAACTTCTCGCTCGTTTATCGGAATCAGGCGATTCAAGCGCCAAGAGTTTCGTCTCGAAATTCTCTTTCTGTTTAACCTACTCAAACAAGTTTTTGCTACAATAAAATTTGACCTAGATCCAGATTAGCAAACGAAGTTTCTTTCTTTCGCCGTTTGACTTTCGTTGCTTCTTTCGAGTTGATTCTTTTTGCAAACCGGAGTTCTTAAGTTGAACTTTCTGGTTGGATCTTTTATTCGAGTTTTACCTGTGCATTAGTTGAGTACTGATTGTATGCTTGTTTGCTTGCGATAGAGTACCCGGAGTGTGCCGCTTGTTACTTCGACTCGCTAGGTTTTGCGGATCATCAGCAAGGCAAGTAACACTTTGATCATATCCCTTTCATACCCAGTTTTTATGCATTAGATTCAACCCTCAAACATTGCATGGTTAGGACCTAATTAAATTGTGGGTATTGGGAAGTAGTTGAGGTAGTACCTATTACCTGTTTTATTATCAAACCCTTGGGAGTTACTTCTACGTTTGCTTATATTGCTATGCTATGCTCGTAGACGTGGATTGGGTTTGAGTGAATTTTCCATGACAGATGTGAGATTGTTAATTTAATGGTTTACTTAAGGTGGCAACTTAAACACACATATGGGTGGATTGAGGTACCTGGGTATTCCAGGATTGCCTGTTTTTCTTTTTGGACCGCCACCCAGGTTCAAAGGGATCATGAGATTATTCATGCTAGAAACTTCCGTGTGCAGCCACAAGCTATTATGGGCTCTAGCATAGTTGATTAAGTCGTGTGAACTCTTACAGTGGTAGACTAGCAGATGTAGGGGATGTAGGTGTACCGGTCTACCCATCGTAAGGTGCTAACGCTTCTGAAAGACTGTGTCTCGGTCATCCGTTTCTCAAACACCTTGTAGTGCGAGAAATCCAACGGAGGAGATCGAGTCTTGTGGGGAAAAGTGCACAAACCTCTGCAGAGTGTATAAACTAATCATGATTAGCCGTGTCCCCGGTTATGGACATCTTGAGTATCTAGTTCTTGGATTATCCCGTTGATCTCATCATGTTACTTTAATTAATATTGTTGGGTTAATGATGATACTTAATTGGGATTGAGATGCTGTCAACCATCTCAATGTTTCACAACCA
>NW_025246511.1:0-2507 GCF_018294505.1 Triticum aestivum | reverse complement strand
GCGTAGAGGGAATTTTTCGGATACTTCTCCATCACCAAAAATTATGAAAAAATACCATCGTTCCTATAGCACATGTGCCCACGTCGTGCAAAAAAAATCATGATTTTATCGCGCTCCGAGTATTTAGTAATATTGACGCCGCATCGTTACCACAGAACGTCTACTACCGTGTCATCGCCGTCCGTGAGGGGGGCCACGCCCCGGAGACGCGTCCCGCCTCTTCGGACATGCCACCACACCACCCCGCATGTATGAGGGGCCGGTGCGACGCTCCGGTGGCATTGCTACCCCCCAGTGCCCCTGTCCCGCCTAACCCTGTAGTGTTTGACCACGGGATCTACCCCTTTGACTTTGCACGGACGGGCTTTGACCAGTGGACCTCCCCACCCGGTTGTGTTAGGTCAGCCCATAGGAACACATTGGAGCAACATCCGGGGAAGACCCACAGCAAGATCCCCTCCGTGTAGACCCCACACGTCCATTTCCCCCCTCAAGGTGCCGGTGGCAGCGCCGTTCGTGAGGGGGGCACACCCCGGACACGCGTGCCAGGCGTTTGCAACCGCGACAACACTTCCAGACTTGTGAGAGGCCGCCGGCGCAAGATTTGGCGGCATGCTAGCCCCCGGAGGCCGCCGGCCACAGCCGTAGACGCGCGAAGGGCAATCCGCGTAGATGGAATTTTTCGGATACTTCTCCATCACCAAAAATTATGAAAAAATACCGTCGTTCCTATAGCACATGTGCCCACGTCGTGCAAAAAAATCATGATTTTATCGCGCCCCGAGTATTTAGTAATATTGACGCCGCATCGTTACAACAAAACGTCTACTACCGTGTCATCGCCGTCCGTGAGGGGGGCCACGCCCCGGAGACGCGTCCCGCCTCTTCGGACATGCCACCACACCACCCCGCATGTATGAGGGCCCGGTGCGACGCTCCGGTGGCATTGCTACCCCCTAGTGCCCCCGTCCCACCTAACCGTGTAGCGTTTGACCACGGGATCTACCCCTTTGACTTTGCACGGACGGGATTTGACCAATGGAACTCCCCACCCGGTTGTGTTAGGTCAGCCCATAGGAACACTTTGGAGCAACATCCGGGGAAGACCCACAGCAAGATCCCCTCCGTGTAGACCCCACGCGTCCGTTTCCCCACTCCAGGTGCCGGCGGCAGCGCCGTTCGTGAGGGGGGCACACCCCGGACACGCGTGCCGGGCGTTTGCAACCGCGACAACACTTCCAGACTTGTGAGAGGCCGCCGGTGCAAGATTTGGCGGCATGCTAGCCCCCGGAGGCCGCTGGCCATAGCCGTAGACGCGCGAAGGGCAATCCGCGTAGAGGGAATTTTTCGGATACTTCTCCATCACCAAAAGTTATTAAAAAATACCATCGTTCCTATAGCACATGTGCCCACGTCGTGCAAAAAAATCATGATTTTATCGCGCTCCGAGTATTTAGTAATATTGACGCCGCATCGTTACCACAGAACGTCTACTACCGTGTCATCGCCGTCCGTGAGGGGGGACACGCCCCGGAGACGCGTCCCGCCTCTTCGGACATGCCACCACACCACACCGCATGTATGAGGGCCCGGTGCGATGCTCCGGTGCCATTGCTACCCCCAGTGCCCCCGTCCCGCCTAACCTTGTAGCGTTTGACCACGGGATCTACCCCTTTGACTTTGCACGGACGGGCTTTGACCAATGGACCTCCCCACCCGGTTGTGTTAGGTCAGCCCATAGGAACACTTTGGAGCAACATCCGGGGAAGTCCCACAGCAAGATCCCCTCCGTGTAGACCCCACGCGTCTGTTTCCCCCCTCCAGGTGCTGGCGGCAGCGCCGTTCGTGAGGGGGGCACACCCCGGACACGCGTGCCGGGCGTTTGCAACCGCGACAACACTTCCAGACTTGTGAGAGGCCGCCGGCGCAAGATTTGGCGGCATGCTAGCCCCGGAGGCCGCCGGCCACAGCCGTAGACGCGCGAAGGGCAATCCGCGTAGAGGGAATTTTTCGGATACTTCTCCATCATCAAAAATTATGAAAAAATACCATCATTCCTATAGCACATGTGCCCACGGTGTGCAAAAAAAATCATGATTTTATCGCGCTCCGAGTATTTAGTAATATTGACGCCGCATCGTTACCGCAGAACGACTACTACCGTGTCATCGCCGTCCGTGAGGGGGGCCACGCCCCGGAGACGCGTCACGCCCCTTCGGACATGCCACCACACCACCCCGCATGTATGAGGGCCCGGTGCGACGCTCCGGTGGCATTGCTACCCCCCCAGTGCCCTCGTCCCGCCTAACCCTGTAGCGTTTGACCACAGGATCTACCCCTTTGACTTTGCACGGACGGGCTTGGACCAGTGGACCTCCCCACTCGGTTGTGTTAGGTCAGCCCATAGGAACACTTTGGAGCAACATCCGGGGCAGACCCACAGCAAGATCCCCTCCGTGTAGACCCCACGCGTCCGTTTCCCCCCTCCAGGTGCCGGCGGCAGCGCC
>NW_025246510.1:0-2507 GCF_018294505.1 Triticum aestivum | reverse complement strand
GAATTTTGCAATTTCACCCAAGGCCGACTTTCTGTGGATGCCTATAGCAGAGAGTTTGGTAAGCTCGCCCGATATGCAACTGAGGAAGTGTCTACTGACGCCAAGAAGCAAGCAAGGTTCCGCAAGGGCCTTAGTCCTGAGCTTCGCCGCGACCTCCGTCTGCATGAGTGCACATCTTTTCCGAAACTTGTCAACAAAGCCATCAGTGCTGAAACTGGTCAGACAGACTATGACGCAACACGCAAGCATGGACGTGACATGGGTTCCTCATCCGGTGCTGGTCCTCAGAAGCGCCGCGTGTGGGTACCCAACACCGCCTTGCCACCCAGGTTCACACCGAGGCCATCTTTCCAGGCGCCTCGCCCCGCTCAACAGTCTGCTCCAGCTAAGCCCTATGGGGGTCCAACCAATAATGCTCCTCCACGTACCAGTTCCGTGACTTGTTTCAAGTGTGGGGAATCTGGTCATTATATGCGTGAGTGTTCCTAGACCAACCCCAATCAATCTGCTAAAGCTGTTGGCCGTGGCAAGCCGACAGGAAAAGTGTTTCATGCTAAACCGGTCACCGCTTCACGTGGCCATGTCAACTGTATCTCTGCCGAAGAAGCTCAAGAAGATCCCAACGTCGTTCTCGGTACGTTTCTTGTTAATTGCCACCCGGCATCTGTTCTTTTCGATACAGGAGCCTCTCATTCTTTTATATCTGAAAATTATGCTCGTTTGCATAACGTTGCATTCTGTGACTTGCCATCCTCTATGGTAATTCAAACTCCGGGATCCAAATGGCAAACTTCTAGAGTAAGCCATGGAAATGAAATCCAAGTCGACAGACTTGTTTTTCTCGCATCTTTGATAGCCCTTAAATCTTCAGATATTAATATCATTTTGGGTATGGACTGGATGTCAGCTCATCAAGCCAAAATTGTTTGCTTCTCTAGGACCGTTCAACTCACCCATCCTTCGGGGAAGATAGTCAATGTTTTGACTCGAATAGCCAAGCGACAATTATATTCTCTTAACGCCAGCCCTTTACCAGACCTTGAGGACGTTCCGGTAGTCCGTGACTTTCCGGATGTCTTTCCAGAAGAATTGCCAGGGGTTCCACCTGACAGGGATGTTGAGTTCGTAATAGACCTCATCCCCGGAACCGTTCCGATTGCTAGAAGGCCTTATAAGATGGCACCCCTAGAACTAGCCGAGCTTAAGAAACAACTCGATGAATCCTTGAAAAAGGGTTTCATCCGACCTAGCTCATCTCCGTGGGCTTGCCCCGTCCTATTCGTCAAGAAGAAAGATGGTACGGACCGGATGGTTGTAGATTACCGACCTGTCAATTTGGTCACAATCAAAAACAAATATCCACTTCCCAGGATCAACGACCTGTATGATCAGCTCGCTGGATCCTCAGTCTTCTCTAAGATGGATTTGAGGTTGGGCTACCATCAAATCAAAATCAGAAACGGGGACATTCCTAAAACGGCCTTTGTTACTCGTTATGGCCAATACGAGTACACCGTCATGTCCTTCGGTTTAACCAACGCTCCAGCCACCTTTTCTCGGTTAATGAACTCAATCTTCATGGAGTATTT
This sequence comes from Triticum aestivum, assembly GCF_018294505.1. Classification (NCBI taxonomy): domain Eukaryota; kingdom Viridiplantae; phylum Streptophyta; class Magnoliopsida; order Poales; family Poaceae; genus Triticum; species Triticum aestivum. The sequence continues at coordinate 918 of NW_025246510.1, read as the reverse complement.
GGATAAACTCGTCGTAGTTTATCTCGATGATATACTCATATACTCCAAGAACGAGGAAGAACATGCCGAACATCTAAGACTAGTGCTGCAGAAACTTCGAGAGCATCGCCTTTATGCCAAATTTTCTAAATGTGAATTCTGGTTGCCAGAAGTGACCTATCTGGGTCATGTAATATCTGGTAAAGGTATTGCGGTCAACCCTGAGCGAGTTCAAGCCGTCCTCGATTGGACTCCACCCGAATCGGTCAAGCAAGTTCGGAGTTTTCTGGGCTTAGCGAGCTATTGCCGTCGCTTTGTCGAGAACTTCTCCAAAGTTGCTAAACCTCTAACCGAACTCCTCAAGAAAGATAAAAAGTTCGAATGGACTCCACAATGTGAGCACAGCTTTCAAGAACTGAAAAGACGCCTGACCTCTGCTCCTGTGCTGGTACCGCCAGACTTCTCCAAGGACTTTGTTATCTACTGCGATGCCTCGCGACAAGGACTAGGTTGCATTCTCATGCAAGATCGACACGTAATTGCTTACGCTTCACGGCAATTGCACCCACATGAGGAGAATTATCCTACTCATGATCTAGAACTTGCAGCCGTAGTCTATGCACTTAAGACCTGGCGACATTACCTCCTCGGTAATCGTTGCGAAATATTCACTGATCACCAAAGTCTGAAGTATATTTTCACCCAACCGGATTTGAATCTCAGGCAAAGACGTTGGGTTGAATTGATCACTGACTTCGACCTAGGAATAACCTATACCCCAGGGAAAGCCAACGTCATGGCTGATGCGCTAAGTCGTAAATCTTATTGTAACAACCTGATGTTACAACAAAGTCAACCGCTTCTCCATGAGGAATTTCGAAAGCTTAACCTTCACATTGTTCCTCAAGGTTTTCTCTCCACCTTGGTGGCAAAACCTAC
>NW_025246509.1:0-2507 GCF_018294505.1 Triticum aestivum | reverse complement strand
AAAGTTAATTTATAAGGATCAATGATGATTGCATGTATTCGCAAACACATTGAGTCAACAGACTCAAAATGATAATGACAAGGAATGTCAATATGACTACGAGACTTATGGGATTAACCATAATGCAAGCAAGCAAGAATTTCAAGAGCCAAAGGTTGCTGAGGATTTTCGGAATATCGAATGGTATTTCGAAGACTTTTGTGTAACACAGGAACAACTGGGGGGGATGAGCGGATACTCGATAAGTGCGAGAATTATTTGAAGGGGTATTCATGTGGCCAAGAACTGCTAGGCAGTAGGCACAAAGTATTTTCGGAACAGTAAAGAAACTTCGGGGTATCTTGTAATAACAAGATCAATGGGGGATGATCGTATGAATGGCAAGTGTAAGTAGTTATCCATACGGATTTATCGGTGGTCAGGAATAGCAAAAGTGATGGGCACAAAGTCTCGAGAGAACATCAGAGAGTATCTTCGGAATCTTCTGATGTAGCAGGCGATCATCTGAAGTGAGGGGCTCTCCGGGAAAAAGTACTTGCGAGAACCTAAAGTTAGTTTTGTTTTTAGCAAAATCGTTTAACCCGAATAGAAGAGAATTCAGAATCCTAGAGTAAAGGTCGAGGAGTAAAAGATCCTAATACCACCCAATGGCGACGTGGGCCCATGGGCCGCACAGCCATGTTAGTAAAAGTTTTGTAAAGTCTAGACTCGACTTCGGCCAAGGAGTCGGAAGGGGGATTCCTACAGGCAGTTGGCTCTGATACCAACTTGTGACGCCCCCGATTTAATCGTACACTAATCATGCATGCAAATGTGTACGATCAAGATTAGGGACTCACGGGAAGATATCACAACACAACTCTAAAACATAAATAAGTCATACAAGCATCATAATACAAGCCAGGGGCCTCGAGGGCTCGAATACAAGTGCTCGATCATAGACGAGTCAGCGGAAGCAACAATATCTGAGTACAGACATAAGTTAAACAAGTTTGCCTTAAGAAGGCTAGCACAAACTGGGATACAGATCGAAAGAGGCGCAGGCCTCCTGCCTGGGATCCTCCTAAACTACTCCAGGTCGTCGTCATCGGGCTGCACGTAGTAGTAGGCACCTTCAGCGTAGTAAGAGTTGTCGTCGAAGGTGGCGTCTGGCTCCTGGACTCCAGCATCTGGTTGCGACAACCAGAAAGAAAGGAAAAGGGAAAAGGGGGAAGAAAGCAACCGTGAGTACTCATCCAAAGTACTCGCAAGCAAGGAACTACACTACAAATGCATGGGTATATGTGTAAGGAGGCCATATCAGTGGACTGAACTGCAGAATGCCAGAATAAGAGGGGGATAGCTAGTCCTATCGAAGACTACGCTTCTGGCAGCCTCCGTCTTGCAGTATGTAGAAGAGAGTAGACTGAAGTCCTCCAAGTAGCATCTCCAAGTAGCGTCTCCAAGTAGCATCTCCAGTAGCATCGCATAGCATAATCCTACCCGGCGATCTTCTCCTCGTCGCCCTGTTAGAGAGCGATCACCGGGTTGTATCTGGCACTTGGAAGAGTGTGTTTTATTAAGTATCCGGTTCTAGTTGTCATAAGGTCAAGGTACAACTCCAAGTCGTCCTGTTACCGAAGATCACGGCTATTCGAATAGATTAACTTCCCTGCAGGGGTGCACCACATAGCCCAACACGCTCGATCCCATTTTGGCCGGACACACTTTCCTGGGTCATGCCCGGCCTCGGAAGATCAACACGTCGCAGCCCCACCTAGGCTCAACAGAGAGGCCAGCATGCCGGTCTAAACCTAGGCGCACAGGGGTCTGGGCCCATCGCCCATAGCACACCTGCACGTTGCGTACGCGGCCGAAGGCAGACCTAGCCTAGTGGCGTTCCAGTCCAATTCGGCGCGCGCCGCTCCGTCGCTGACGTCTGAAGTGCTTCGGCTGATACCACGACGTCGGGATACCCATAACTACTCCCACGTAGATGGTTAGTGCGTATAGGCTCGTAGCCAGACTCAGATCAAATACCAAGATCTCGTTAAGCGTGTTATTATGAAGCAATCGCGGACGCCGACCAGGGCCAGGCCCACCTCTCTCCTAGGCGGTCTCAACCTGCCCTGTCGCTCCGCCACAAAGATCCACACAGAGGGCCGTCGGGACAAAGGTCCTTTCAGCCCCCAATCCGTGAATCACTCGCGGGTACTCTTCAAGCTGACCCGACTTTAGTCACCATCTGTATAGTATGTATGTATGTATAGTATATACCCGTGATCACCTCCCGAGTGATCACGGCCCAATAGTATAGCAAGGCAGACCGACAAGAATGTAGGGCCAATGATGATAAACTAGCATCCTATACTAAGCATTTAGGATTGCAGGTAAGGTATCAACAGGTGTAGCAACAATGTCAGGCTATGCATCAGAATAGGATCAACGGAAAGCAGTAACAGGCTACACTACTCTAATGCAACCAGTATAGAAGAGAATAGGCGATATCTGGTGATCAAGGGGGGGGG
>NW_025246508.1:0-2507 GCF_018294505.1 Triticum aestivum | reverse complement strand
TTATAAAACAAACAGGCTATTTTATCATTGTGTGCGCACGTGAACATAACAACTAGATTACATATCAAGACAAAAAGAATATGCTTCATCTCTTTTAAACCATGTAAGGTGAAATGATACGTTAAGACAACTGTATATAAAAGTGAATAGAGTAACTAACATTGGCTGCAAACCAAGTAGTTAAATGAACACATCATAGTACGAATCAGTTCAAGGCAGGAGGAGTAAGAACTTACAACAGGGCTTGAACTGGTGTGCTCATGCCCTTCATCTTGCTGGTGTGGCAATCATTGAAGATTTGCACTGCATTCAGTTCAAGTTCTTTTTGGTCCGCACGAACTTTCCTCTGTATTTGGAACAAGTCAATATAGATACGATAATATGGCACAAAAAAAGAAGGAAGTAGCAGCTATTTATAAGAGCCTCGCAGTGTGCAATATAGCTATGAGATCCTGTTGTCTGTTGGAATTTCACTTTAGAACGGTTGGTTTTGTTCTTCAAACAGTTAGCCTAGAAGAAGATACACTTGTAAGGCACATACATAAATACAAGTTCAATATGTGGTCTGATCAAATATATATAGCCTACCTGATACTTTGGATCAGACCAGTGTTTAACAAGGGTTGTCCAGTCTTCATCTGTAATATATTCCACTGGAGATGTTTGGGCGATTTCATTGTTAGCCTTGCCTTCAAAGTGAGATTTTCTAAGGTGGTACCGATACTGTCGCAGAGCAGACTGAAAAACATGAGTGCATGCTTGTTTAGTTGCATCATCTTTCGGATCCAACTTGAACCTCATCTGTTGAAAAAAGAATGTGAGTCTTATTAGGAGGAAGCTAGAAAGTATGGGACAGAGCAAGACAATATTACTAGTTGAGATGAATAACATTACTTACGGATAAATGGTCAAGGAAGGTGTTAAACTGGGCATTGTCTTTCTCATTCCTGTACTGGATCCACGTTGGGAGGATACATGCATGACACCTAACGGTAACGGATGCCTCTGATACTAACTTGGCTGACTCTGTAGCAACACATGGCCTTTTTAAACCTGCCTCAAAATGGATCTCCATTCATCCTCCTTTAGATTTTGTTAATCTATCAAGCATTATCCCTGATGTCTGTTTCCGCTTGCACCGTGGTGCTAGTTCAACAATGAATATGGAAAGTGTTAGTGTACATCAAACTGTGAGAGTACATATAAAGGAGCATGCAACTGCAACTTGACTCGGTCTGGTATCGTCTAGGTGTTGATGCTCATGAGGTTCATCTGATCTTGCCAAGTCCTGTTGTGTCAGCAGTGCTTCGGAAGTAGTGTTAGGTGTGAAGGCAGCTTGGGAACTGGCCAGTTCTGGAGCAAACAAACGAGTAACTCGTTGCGATGCTGGTACAGTTGAAGCGGATGCTGCAGCTAGTGGAGGAGGTGATACTATGTTTGTAGATTTAGCCGGTGGACTTGGACCTTCTACTGCACTATAAGTACCAGCAGAATCTCGAAGACAAATCATTTTCCGTTTCACCCGACGAGTAACAACACTCCCTACTCTGTTATTTTCCTTGCTCTTTTTTGACTTTGCCATGTCAAGCCGTGCCCACAACACAAAAGAATAAAATCGCTCTTCAGAACTCACTGATGCATGATACAGACAAGCAATACTTTGATGTAAGACAATCGTATGAGTATGGAATATGTAAGAAAAACAGGACGGCATGACATATTCACAGCTACGACGTGCAAACTAAGCAGAAGGATTTTCAAGAAAATAGAAGTAATGCAAGCTAGACACCATATGAAAGATGCAACCAATATTACTCTGCCAAGTTAAAAGTGTCTTGTCATAAGTGGCAATTCAAAAAATTAGAAGCAGTACAATATAGAAATCAATGCAAGATGCAACCACTATCAAACTACCATGTTCAAAGCGTCCAATCATGAGCGACTGATGCGGGATACACAACAACAGTACTTTGATGTAAGAACATGGTATGATAGATAGATGGAGTGTATTCTAGACACATAAAGCCATGTCATATGCACATGTATAACGTATAAACTCAGCAGGTGCAATTTAATCAAAATAGAAGAAATACAGGCTAGACAACATATGCAACATGAAACCAATTATCACAGGGTCAACTTAGAGCAAGCACCTGTGATGGTGGAGTACGGGAGATGAACTCATCATGTAGACTTGGGACTTCAACTTCATTAGCAGTAGCAGTGGCAAATTTAGAGAGTCTCTGTTTGCGTCGGTGCGGAGGACCACCAACATCCCCTAACTTACTCTTTTCCTTCCTATTTTCTGATATTGCCTTATGAAGTCAAAACCACAAGAAGATGAATAAAATTAGCTCTGCATAACTGGTTGGTGCATGATACAAACGAACACTACTTTGATGTAAGGCAAGCGCAGGATAGGAGGATGGAATATATACAAAAAAAGACAACGTTTCATATTCACACATATGATAGGAGGATGGAATATGTATGAAAAAACAGTAAGC
>NW_025246507.1:0-2507 GCF_018294505.1 Triticum aestivum | reverse complement strand
ACGTAGTCCATGACCTGATTCCTAATGTGCCTTCATCAATATAACATTGGTACTTTGGAAAACAAGATGGTTCTGATAGATTTCACAGGGATGGGGTGAAGAGGGTGTTGATGCCCTTATAAAAGGGATTGATTTTGAAAGAATAGATCAATTGTGGCTATGAGGCCCGTCCAAATGATTAACTTGTATTGTACTTCCGAGCTGAGTGTACGGTTGAAACATTTATATAGCGTAGCTATACATGCAAGAGATGAGATATTAGAAGAATACTGAATAGAGGCTTTTTAAAGTACGGTGGCACTCTATGGGAAGGATGGGTGCACCAATCCAATTCTAACGAAGCATCTTCAGTCCGCTGCTTTGGAGTTTTGTTCCCTGCAATCTCTTTAAACTGAACTGCACAACCGGCTCTTCCGATGACTGAGATGTGCCTTCCTCCATCTTAGGGAGTTCGAGCACCTCGAGGCTCTAGCAATTTAGAGGGAATGGCCCGATGTACGCTTAGAGAGCTGGAAGAGTTCTTGCTCCTTTTGAGGAGTTCTCGCTCCTTTTGTACTGAGATGTGCCTTCCTCTCCATCTTGGAGACTTCTTGGTTTCGAGGCAATCATAAAACTGAAGAGTAGGAAATATTGCTTTCTAGTGAAATCTGTCCATGGTTTTTGTAATGATCATCTCGCTTTCATGACAAGGAATCCATTTCGGTCTTTAGTTTGTTCTTTATTTTGGACCCGAGCCTTGGACTTCGCTCCAATAGTTAGGTCACGGCGCAAAAGGAATTTTTTTTGACGAAAATGTTGATGTGCAGCTTTTCATTGAATATGTGAGAGGGAAGACAGCATTTGTTAGTTACAGAATTTGCACGAACTGTGCATCACCACATTTCATTTCCTAATGTCTAGTCTGGTTCTAGTGGTCTATGCAGCAGGTTGTTGATCTTGGTATGGCCAGCCATTGTCTAGGTATCGATGTCTTCAATCATGTGGTGGAAGACTTAAATCACCGTCGAGAACATGTTATTGAAGATCCGCGCATTTCGTTGTTTCCATGCCATCCACCATACTAGCTGCACCGGCGAGCTCCATCCACGTCTGTGATCCCTCGGCACACTGGATCAGCTTTGTTCCCACGATTCTACAAGGTTTGCCATGGTCGCGGACGGAGCAAGTGTTGCCGGCAGACCGCACCGGCTTAGCACACTCCGCCAAAGCTCTGTGGTGAAAGGGCATGAGGCGAGCATGTGAGATGCGTTCTCCGGTGCCCTCTAGCACAGACTGCATGATGCATTGTGCGGCCATCCTCATTTGGCAAGGTTGTCGGCGGTGAGGCATTGATTTAGCACCGCAAGCCACGAGAATATTTTGCACTTCATGGTTGCGTCGGCCTTCCAGATGATCTACTTGAAGTCAGTATGCGTCGACCCCTCGAATTGAATCACATACGCTGATGCCAACATGAATCGTCTGTCTGCTATCCATTTCCATTCCACCCAGTCCGGCTCGTCACCCAGCACCACCTGTTGCAGTTGCACCCGGAGCGCGGTGAATTCCCGGATGGCTTGGGCAAAAGGAATTTCGAAGGGAGAAAGGAGCTGATCTAGGTGCCGGCCTACTAGGGCCGCGCTGCAACCTGAATGCCAACCCCCACGAGGGGCATTGGTGAGGGTGGCTAGTGATGTGCACCCATGAGGCGGAGACTGCAAGCCTGGAACACCGACAGATTTGCAGGAACAAAACCCTGCCTTTATGGCACCATGACAGACATACCGGGAGATTTGCAGGAACAAAACCCTGTACGTCGATCGCCACTTCCACCCTGTTTTTTGTCTTTTGCATAGTGTGTTTTATGTTTTCCAAGAAAAAAACAAGTGAACATGTTAGTATTCGACCATTTTTTTTCATTTTTTAAAAAACGTGTTGGTGCTTTTTGCCACATGTTCTGTTAACATCCATTGAAAACATCCAAAGGCTCAAGGGCTTTTTGTCATCTTTTTTTCTTTTTCTTTTACGAATTGAGTTGTCTGTGTTTAGTGCACAAGCATCCAGTAAGCTAAAGTTTTACCGTGTATAACCAGTAAAACTTGTACAGTGTACAACAGGGACAAGTGGTTCGGGCGGCAAAAGTGCAAAAAGGGAACCTAATTCCCTCTTTGTCACCGGAGTTAAAATAAGTGCCATTGAGGTGGATGTTGGTTTCAGTTTTATGAAACACTCCGGTGGTAAACCGAGCCAGAAAATAATTGTCTTGCTGCCCGATGGGCCAAGAGCCAGAAACATTGGTCATCTCTACAGGCACGCAGACACGACTGTGTTAAAAAACAACAGGCGCACACACACACGATGCATTCATGGACACGGATACCTTGTCGAACATGACGCTGACGAGCATGACGAACATGGGAGGAATTGAAGGAGAGTCCAATTGCATGCCCGTCGCCTCGCTGCTGAACGAATGAGGTGCTGGTATGCAGCGCTGCTGGTTGCTTAGCATACATGAACTCAGCCACAGT
>NW_025246506.1:0-2507 GCF_018294505.1 Triticum aestivum | reverse complement strand
TTGTTGTTGTTGAATGTAGTGTGGAGGAGCATGATATTGCAACTTTCACGTCTCAATTGGAGGAATCACACATCCTCGGCCGTGATGATCTACACTACTGCAGGATGCTGCTAACGCGACACTATGATCAGAGACCCTTTCACGAAACTGTGTGCGATGCATTAATCACAAACGGGGATGTAAAAAACCGTCAAAAAAGGTGCAAAACGTTTGAGGATGCATCAAACACGGTTCAGATTTTAGTTGCGTGTGCGATGTAGAGCACACGGTTAACCCGTTCGAACTGTTTGCGATGAGACAGAACAACAGAAACAGGCAGCCATATCGATATGTGTGCGACATACGGCATACAGTTCGCTCCGATGAACCGTTTGCTATTAGGGAGTGCAACATAAATGGTTAGCCAGATCAAGGTGTGTGTGATATAGGGCATACGGTTCGCTCGGACGGACTGCTTTCGATTAGTGAACGCAACAGAAACGGTTCAACTTAACAAGATGTGTGTGATACGTGGCAAACAGCCAACTCGGATGAGCTGTTTGTGATGAGAATTTACAGCACAGACTGTCGTGGAATTGTCACGGCAGATGTCCTAGTGTGAGGACTTAGTCGTGAGGCCAACGCATCTATGTGGTAGCTTGAGAGGGTTTGATCGGAATTGAGAGACGCAACACAAGACAAGGGTTTAGACAGCTTCGGGCCCCAGGAAACATCATCCAGTAATAGCCCTACATGCTGTTTGTGGCTAGGTCTCATTATGTTCATGAGGGAGTCACCATAAACCGGCTCTCCTAGTTGTGTCTAGCCTTAACCATTATCTTTCTCTTTCTCTTGAGGTGCCCTGCCCCTCCTTCTATAAGTTAGAGGCGCGGGTTACATGTAGAGTCCTCCTCGAATTAAGACTTAAACTATTCTCACTTGTCATCACGGGCTTCTCTCCATGTGCTTCTTAATGTCTTGGGCTTCTTAACTCCAGGCAACTTATTTTCATGGCTAAGTACTTGCCGGGTTACGATCTGTCTGCTGGGTCATTAATGTCTGCTAGGTTATAACTATCTGTCGGGTTATAACAATCCACCGGCTTACAATCTGGTTTAACTGTCTACTAGTTTACCATCTGGTTTAACTGTCTGCCGGTTTACCATCTGGTTTACCAAGTCCCAGCCGGGTTATAATTCCGGCCAGGTCATACCGCGGGGTATATCCCCGACACAGACGGTTAATACAGTTAGTTCGTGTGCGATTCTGTCTGTACAAAAAACTTAAAAAAATGCAAACTAGTTGCTTGCGGTGGCTAGGAGTATCGCACACGATGCGTCTGCGAGTACTCGTGTGCGACGATTAGTAAGTTACACATGCATTTCCTTATGTTAACACTTGTGTGATAAATAACACGTGGCACCGGATATGGTATTCGTGTTGTGTGTGTGCTCCATTTAGTCTTCCCGTGCTCGAGCGAATGCTTCCCACGCTCCACATGGGTGAATTGTAAAACCCACGCCTATTCCCTCACCGGTTTCCCGCCACCAGGTAACGGCTTGCTGCATATAACCCAGGCGGCAACGCACCGCCGCGACACTCTACGAAGATCTAGTCCTCACACATCTACCATTAGTTATTCCAAGCATGCCATGCAATGACCAAAGCTTCGACATCGACGCCTACCTGCGTTAAATCTTCGGCGAGGAGAACGAGCCGGAGCAGGTCAGGGAGCAAGAGCTTCATCTGCCGATGAAGGCACCATGGCCCATCGGCAGCAATATCGGTGTCACAGTCCTTGGGAGCACAATCGACATATTGCAAAGGAGGTGTGATGAGCAGTTTGCCATGCACCGTGCAAAAGATCCAGAGCTGCTCGGCGGCATGATCGACGACCCACCCGAAGAACCGCCGTCACCAGTGCTCATCGAGAGCCTAATGCCCCGCAAGGAATGGGCAAAGGACCTCTGTGATTCAGTCAAGACAAAGGCAGCCTGCGCTTCATCATTGCCCGCGGCGGCCTTGTCAACCTCGACCCCGATGATGTGGTGGCCAGGCTCGAGCACATCCTTGGCGGAGTTGACGTCCCCGATGAAGTAGAACATCACCAATATGATATCTTGAGAATGGAGGTGATCGACAGAATTTGCTACCAGGCCAGAGACAAGGAAATGGAGCGGTTCTGTGGAGTTGACATGCACGCGATTGCATGCTGTCAAGCTCTTCTGGAAGAGGCCCAGCAGCCCCAAGAGCCGCCCAGCACCAGCAGCTCCGTAGGCGGAGGCGGGTCGGGACACTCAGAGTGAACGGCCGCAAGGGTGCTATGCTGATCATGGAGTCCGATAAGACCATCGTCAGAAGGCCGCTAGCTCAGCCTTTTAGCTTATATTTTATTATAATTGTGTGCATATGTAGGTCGTGATTGTTCCGTGCCTTGCCGCATTTGGCATTTTAAGTTATCCTGAATATGTAAGACAATTATTAAGAATTATTAACCGTTGCCATTGTAACTTTGCCTCAATGGCGAG
>NW_025246505.1:0-2507 GCF_018294505.1 Triticum aestivum | reverse complement strand
ATGCTAGCTGCGGTGCTCTGCCTTATAAACCAGTCCGACTCTTCCCGGCTGGCCGATGTGGGACTAAACAAATGAGCGTTTGTTTTTCCCAGGGCCTTTCCATAGGGCGCGTGGCAGGACGCCAGTTGCAAGCCGGATCTCTCTTGATGTGGCCCAAATTAATGGAAGAGCATAATGGGCCCTTGTGTTTTTGTTAGGGAATAACAAACGATGCTTGACACAAAAAAATACTATAGTTGTTGCCGCACGTGGGGGGAGGGCACATGCACATTTAGGAATAACCTCGTTGCGCTCTTCTGATAGAGAAAGGAAACTAAAGGTCCTTTCTGTACGAATAGCTGCACAGGCAAGTGCAAGAAAAAAGGCTCCAGGGATTTGCGCGGAAATATCAAAAAAATTTGGACCATTTCTCGATTTGTGCGTGTCATCCTTGCGTAGGGGCCATGCTAATCTTCCCTGTATCATTCCAATTTTGTCGGATGTCCCCGAAGGGACGATGCTAGCTGCTGCGCTCTTCCTTATAAACCAGACCGTCTCTCCCCGGCTGGCCGATGTGGGACTAAACAAACGAGCGTTTGTGTTGCCCATGGCTATGTCTAGCTATACCTAGATTCCATCGGGCGCGTGGCAGGCCGCTAGTTGCAAGCCAGATCTCTCTTGATGTGGCCGAAATTAATGAAAGAGCATACCATGACCTCGTGTTTTTTGTTAGGGAATAACGAACGATGCTTGGACACAAAAAAATAGTATAGTTGTTGCCGCGCGTGGGGGGAGGGCACATGCACGTTTAGGAAAGGAGGGATCAACAAAACCTTTTGGTTGTTCACAATTTATGAATGGTGGATTATGCAAATCAAAACTTTTTTAAAAGCAAACTTGTGCGTGAAGGAGCTTAAACGATATCAAGTTATTGCCACAGGTACATATTTCAAAGACCATAGTGCTAAAAGGTTCATGCTAAGCTGGCTTACCGTGTCTTTGGTGTGACTAGATATATAAAATGGTATGCAACATATATAATTTTCTACATAAAGATTGAGATTTCACCGGTTGACCTATGTAATTCATCGACCACTGGTTATTGTACACTAAAGACAAAAAGGTTTGAAGATGAGATTCTTTCGAGTGCACCACAATCCAGCCTAGTGTCCGAGAGAGTTTTCTCACAAGTCTTAGATGAGTTTGTTAGGTGGTAACATAAACAAATTAGACTAATGAAACATATTTTTTTTGCGTTATGACCGAATCACAGTTGATGGTAAGGAATAAAGGCAATAAAAAATTGAAGGAACACACTACATGTGGGAGGACTGAAACGGAAGACTAATCATAAACGTGTGATAATAGATTAAAAAGATAAAAGTTACTCCAGAAAGGTTATATCTGCAATAACAAAAAAGAGAAAGTGTGTGGATCAAAATTTAAAAAGGCAGTATTGAGGACCTCTCTGATAGAGAAAGTAAACTAAAGGGCCTTTCGGTATGAATAGCTGCACACGCAAGTGCAAGAAACAAGGCTCCAGTGATTTGCGCGGAAAATCTCAAATAAAATTTGGACCATTTCTCAATTTGTGCGTGTCATCCTTGCGCAGGGGCCATGCTAATCTTCTTTGTATCGTTCCAGGGACGATGCTAGCTGCGGCGCTCTGCCTTATAAACCAGTCCGACTCTCCCCGGCTGGCCGATGTGGGACTAAACAAACGAGCGTTTGTTTTGCCCAGGGCCTTTCCATAGGGCGCGTGGCAGGCCGCCAGTTGCAAGCCGGATCTCTCTTGATGTGGCCCAAATTAATGGAAGAGCATAATGGGCACTTGTGTTTTTTGTTAGGGAATAACAAACGATGCTTGACACAAAAAAATACTATAGTTGTTGTCGCACGTGGGGGGAGGGCACATGCACGTTTAGGAATAACCTCGTTGTGCTCTTCTGATAGAGAAAGGAAACTAAAGGGCCTTTCTGTACGAATAGCTGCACATGCAAGTGCAAGAAAAAAGGCTCCAGGGACTTGCGCGGAAATCTCAAAAAAATTTGGACCATTTCTCGATTTGTGCGTCTCATCCTTGCGCAGGGGCCATGCTAATCTTCTCTGTATCGTTCCAATTTTATCGGATGTCCCTGAAGGGACGATGCTAGCTGCTGCGCTCTTCCTTATAAACCAGACCGTCTCTCCCCGGCTGGCTGATGTGGGACTAAACAAACGAGCGTTTGTGTTGCCCATGGCTGTGTCTAGCCATACCTAGATTCCATCGGGCGCGTGGCAGGCCGCTAGTTGCAAGCCAGATCTCTCTTGATGTGGCCCAAATTAATGAAAGAGCATAACATGCCATCGTGTTTTTTGTTAGGGAAAAACGAACGATGCTTGGACACAAAAAAATACTATAGTTGTTGCCGCGCGTGGGGGGAGGGCACATGCACGTTTAGGAAAGGAGGGATCAACAAAACCTTTTGGTTGTTCACAATTTATGAATGGTGGATTATGCAAATCAAAACTTTTTTAAAAGCAAACTT
>NW_025246504.1:0-2507 GCF_018294505.1 Triticum aestivum | reverse complement strand
GTACACCTTCCTAACTTTGTCTCTTTCCCGTATGCTTGTCTTGCACAGAAAAAATTCCTATAAATTGCCCCAAATGTTTTGATATATGTATGAGAAGTTTTTCTGCTGCTTTTGTTACAATCTTGTTTCTATCAGGGTTTTTAGAGCTAGATGGCTATGTTCTTTGAGAAGTCATCAACACTTATCTCCCTATAGTTATGATGAATCCCAAAACCTTGGAGTATGGGGATGGGGTGTTGCACATCAATGATCTTGAAGGGCCCAAGAAGGAGGGAGACAAGAAGGCTAGGCTTAGGGACGTGGAGAAAGAACTCTTCAAATGCCAGAGGATGGTGGAGGGTTGACTAGATTTAAACCACACCATGGTAACAGAATTGCTCCATGAACAGAAGTGGGAGAGTACCAAGACATGGGAGGCAATTGATCGCCTCCACGTCAAAGTTGAAGATCTCCAAGCTCAAATTTATGATCCGCATAATCAAAACTATGAGTATGAAACCAAGTTCAAGATTATGGGTTTGGCTACAAATTTCAAGATCACAGACTCCACCTCTTCTTTTATTGATGGCGAATTTATGTCTTGGAAGAAGGATGACAAGCGTGTTCCGTCACCACCGCCATCACCATAGAAGGAAACTTGAGTAGTTGGGTATCGGTGCCACCCTTAGATAGTTTCAAGCTTTGGGTATCACAACCTTTATCATTACTATTATCTATTATCATGGGTTAGTAAATTTTGTAGTATGAAATAGATTGCAATGTGCCCTATTGTTCCCTCGTGTTTTAGTTGTATCCGATGCTGAGAGTATCTATAATATAGAATAGCATGAGTATTTTGTTTGCTTTTCCTTTATTTGTGTATCCTAGCATTGCAATTCAATTTCATATGCTGATCTAATGGGATTTAGTGTCTTCACAATGGGTTTAGGAAGTAAAATCTATTGAAATTTAACAAAAACAACATTGGTCATTTGAACAATTAATGAATGATTAGTACAAGAAAGACAAATTTCACATGAAAATATACTATCTTGAACATATCTTGGACATATTTTGTGATTGTGAACCCTCACATGCAAATATACTACTCGCACATCATTGGAGGTGCAGCAAGGATGATGCCCTCTGTGATCGATTCCACCTCCAACGGTGTATCGAAAAAGGCCTCTAGATGGGGTCGCGGAAAAACAGAAATTTATGGCATCGGAAAAAGTGTTTCGGGTGGTTCTCTATTGGCTTGGAATATTTGTGAATTCATGGAGTTGGAATTAGATCAAACAGAGCTGCATGGGACCCACGAGCTTAGGTGGTGCCCCCATGTTGCGCACTGGTGAGCTCGTCACTCTCCCCTAGATCTTCGGCCTCTTCCTGGATGTTCTCGGGTCCCTTCTGGTCAAGAAAAAACCACCGTAAAGTTTCATCATGTTTGGACTTTGTTTCGTACTGATTTCCTAAAAATCCAAAAATAAGCAAAAAAAATAGCAACTATCACTAGGCATTGAGTTAATAGGTTAGTCCAAAAAAGATATATAATAGCATTAAAGTATCTAAGATTGGTAATATAATAGTATGAAACAATCAAAAATTATAGATACGTTGGAGATGTATCATTGGACAAGAAAGACAACGGATGAGTTATATTTATGTATATTTGCATAGAAGTTATATTATCATGGATCCTCCAACATATGATATTTCTTATAATAACTGCTAGCCAAATACTTCCGCACTAAGTGGGAATAGCACTTGTGCATCCGAAAACCCAAAACCCAGTTTCTTCCCTGATAGTCCAGTATAACTACCTATAGATTGAGTAAGATCCTTGAAGTAAGTTTTCATCGGTGCAAGCAACAAAAATTTCCTTCAAGTATGTATGATCTTTTATTGGAAGGGAAATAACCTTTGTAAGAACTTGTGATGGTAAAGTAATAAAAGCAACAGAATGCTAAATGTTGCTTACTATCACAAGGGGCAATGTTAAATTTAGGTTCATTTTGATTAAAAACTCACACATCCAACTCAAAAGTGCATGAAAACCTCTGCTTCCCTATATTAAGGGCCTTTCTTTTTACCTTTTCCATCAACTTTATTTTTATGTTTGAGTCAACTTCTCTTATTCCAAACTCAAATATTCTCCATTGGCAAACATTGTACTATGTTAGGGAAAGATCCACACACATATATCCAGTTGAATATATATGATCATGAGTTATCGCTGTAGACAATTATCTCTGTGGTAAGTAAGTTGGGTTATGCATCATTAAACTCCTATCTTCCTTTGTGTTTGATTGAAAGAACTTGTTCTAAAAAATACTCTCCTGCGTGTAAACAATCATTAGAAGACTATATGATAGGTTAGCATCTGAAGTTTTCTAAACGAAAGCTCTTAAATAGACTGTTCTGAAGAAATAATATGAATTGTAATTGTTTCTCGACTGAGAACATAGTTTGTTGGATTTCAAGAGAATTTATTTTCTACACATTAACATGTGAATGAATTGCTACTT
>NW_025246503.1:0-2507 GCF_018294505.1 Triticum aestivum | reverse complement strand
CATTTGCAGGACGGGACCCGTCGTGAGGGCCCCCTTGAGGGCCTCGAACGCTATAGTGGCCTCCTCATCCCAAGAAAAGGCGTCGCGATGGAGAAGGCGCGTGAGCAGGGCCACCCCCTCGGCCGAGATGACGTGGCCGAGGTAAGCGACAGAAGGCGTCCCGAACGAGCACTTCGAGCGCATAAGATGAAGATGATGCGCCCAAAGCTCGTTGAAGATGATGGCCACATGCTGGAGGTGCTCTGCCCAAGAAGCGTTGTAGATAAGAATGTCATCAGAGAAAACGAGCACAAACCGCCGTAATTAGGGTCGGAGGACATCGTTCATCAAGGCCTGAAAGGTCGCCGGGGCGTTGGAGAGGCCAAACGACATCACCAAAAACTCAAAGTGTCCGTGGTGAGTCCGAAACGCCGTCTTGGCGATGTCGTCCGGGTGCATGCGCACCTGATGATACCCCGACCAGAGATCCAGCTTGGTGAAGAAGCGCGCCCCGTGCAGCTCGTCGAGAAGCTCATCGACCACCGGGATAGGAAACTTGTCCTTCAGCGTGAGTGCATTAAGGGTGCGGTAGTCGATGCAGAAATGCCACGTGCTGTCCGACTTGCGAACGAGGAGGACCAGCGTCATGAACGACGATGTGGAGATATGGATGATGCCCGTGGCAAGCATGAGCGCACACTGTCGCTCCAACTCGTCCTTCTGCAGCTGAGGATACCGGTAGGGCCGTACGGCCACAGGAGCCGATCCCAGAAGGAGGTGAATACGGTGGTCATAGATCCGGGCCGGCGGAAGGCCCTGCGGCTCCTCAAAGAGATCACGGTGCTGCTGCAGGAGGTTGGCCAACAGTGGATGCGCGGCCTCGGTGGTGGCCGCCGCCAGCTGGAGCGGGGGTGTCGCCGGGGTGCCTCCAATGCCCTCCCAGTGGACGCGGCGACCGAGACGCCAGAAGGTCATCGTCAGGGCGTCGAACTCCCAAAGGATGGGACCGAGACTCCGCAAGAAGTCGTCGCCGAGGATGAAGTCGAAACAGCCCAAATCAATGTCGGCGCAGGTGATGGTGAAGTGCTCGTCGCCGATCGTGATAAGCACGTCACGGGCAAGCCCATGTCAGCGTACACGGTCGCCATTAGCGACGGTGACCCGCAGCTGCTCCCCGCCTGTCGGTTGTAACGCGAGGCGCTACATGGTGGCCTCTGGCAGGAAATTATGTGTGGAACCTATGTCCAGGAGGGCCACCAGGCGCTCGCCCTGGATCGTGACCAGTAAGAGCATCGTCCGTTCATCACGAATGCCGGCCAGCGCATGAAGTGAGACAACAAGGGCAGTGGCCGGAGCGGGCGCGGGTGCCGGTGCGGGCTCTGCGTCGGCTGGGGCGCCGAGGCCATCCTCCGGTGTGTCATCCTACGGGTTCGGGAACCATGCAGACATGACCGAGACAACTTTCCGGCCAATAACCAACAGCGGGATCTGGATACCCATGTTGGCTCCCACATGTTCCACGATGATCTCATCGGATGAACCACGATGTTAAGGATTCAAGCAATCCCGTATACAATTCCCTTTGTCAATCGGTACGTTACTTGCCCGAGATTCTATCGTCGGTATCCCAATACCTCGTTCAATCTCGTTACCGGCAAGTCACTTTACTCGTTCCGTAATGCATGATCCCGTGACTAACTACTTAGTCACACTGAGCTCATTATGATGATGCATTACCGAGTGGGCCCAGAGATACCTCTCCGTCATACGGAGTGACAAAAATCCCAGTCTCGATTCGTGCCAACCCAACAGACACTTTCGGAGATACCAGTAGTGCACCTTTATAGCCACCCAGTTACGTTGTGACGTTTGGCACACCCAAAGCATTCCTACGGTATCCGAGAGTTGCACAATCTCATGGTCTAAGGAAATGATACTTGACATTAGAAAAGCTTTAGAATACGAACTACACGATCTTGTGCTAGGCTTAGGATTGGGTCTTGTCCATCACATCATTCTCCTAATGATGTGATCCCGTTATCAATGACATCCAATGTCCATGGTCAGGAAACCGTGACCATCTGTTGATCAACGAGCTAGTCAACTAGAGGCTTACTAGGGACATGGTGTTTGTCTATGTATCCACACATGTATCTGAGTTTCCTATCAATATAATTCTAGCATGGATAATAAACAATTATCATGAACAGGGAAATATAATAATAACCAATTTATTATTGCCTCTAGGGCATATTTCCAACAATTGATTGCATCCATGCATTGTAATTTGAATACTAAATTGTTTTATATTTCTTCTGGATTAGTTAAAAGCTATGGCGGGCAATACCGGCAGAGAGGGAGAAGAGGCCATGTTCGAGATCATACGCAGCCCTAACAGGCCAGATGATCTGAATGAAGGACATGACGGCTCCCAATATCTGAACAATACCGGGGAGGGTGTTGATAAGATATTCGATCTCGACGACCGAGCTCATGAAGTCATGAACTATGATTATGATTATGATGAC
>NW_025246502.1:0-2507 GCF_018294505.1 Triticum aestivum | reverse complement strand
ATGTTTGAGCACGTCTGGAGACCTGACCCCGCAGAAGAGATTAGTTCTTTTTCTTCACCACCCACATCTGAAGGGGTGGCAAAGAGTTTATCACTCTGCGAGCTCCATACGAGAAAGGTGGCATAGATGCCAGTCCATTTCGTTTCACATAAGAGGAGTTAGGATAAACATATGAATAAGCAGAGAAATTCTTCGAGGACTTATGAACATAATGGTTTGAAGAATAATGCTCATATTCATAGCCCTTAGCTCTTCCCTGCGAAACAGAGTTGTTAGCACGATGATATTCATATGAGGACTTTGATCCTTTTGAGGAATTTGATCCACATGAGGAATTTGGTCCGTATGAGGACTTGGATCCCTATGAAGGATTTGGTCCATATGAAGAATTTTGTATGGGGTTCCTATTCTTCACAGGTGGTGTCATGAGGACATTCACCTGAAAACTTTCAAGGCACCTTTTGGGAACCCAGATTTTCTTCATAGGGGAACCGTTCCTGCAGTTAGTGCCAACATACCTAGCAAATACTTCACCATTCTGATTTTTGAACAGTTTATAGTTGGAGTCAAATGACTCATCAGAAGAAGGAGGAGATTCACATGTAAAGCCAAATAAATTAGATGGATCAACTGGAGGTCCCTTTGCAACAACCCATGAGGTTTTGGGGTACTACTCAGGCTTCCAATATGTACCATCAGCATTGAGTTTCCTCTCAAAGGCAATACCCTCTTTCCTAGGGTTCCTGTTGAGGACCTGCTTTTTAAGCACATCACAAAGAGTCCGATGCCCTTTGAGGCTTTTGTACATGCCTGTCATGTACAATTCCTTCAGCCCTGCATCATCAGTGATACTAGCAATGTCCTCAGATGAGGAATTAGTGATAGCAGAGGTATGGAATTTGTAGCATTAGATGCATTTGAACATTCAGGTGAAGAATTAGCAGATTCACGTTCAATGCATTTCAAGCATGGAGGAACAAATTCTTCCTGAGAAGCGCCGATTTGTTGAGCAAGTACTGAATCGCGCTCCTTCTGAAGATCTTCATAACTCACTCTTAGCTTTTCAAGATCTTGCTTTTTTGAAGAAATTCATAAGAAAGCTTCTCATGATCACACAAGAGAGTGTTATGATACCTTGAAGGGTGTCAAACCTAGTGTGAAGTCTCTGAAGACTCTCAGCCAAAGCTTTCGACTGATCCATTTCTTCACCCAACATATCATCGCTCTTATTTAGCATGTATTGAACTTTTTCAAAGCTCCTTGTTGTTTAGTAGCAAGTTTGACATAGCTGGGTCCAAATTCATCACCAGATTCATCATCACTGGATTCAGATAGATAGCATTCAGTTGCCTTTGCATCTTTTGCCATAAGGCATGGTGTAGAAGATGATGATTCTGGTTCGAAAGTTATCGCTTTGAGAGATTCCTTGAAGTCCTCAAACCAACGATCATGACGGGTTCGATGACCTTCATAGACCTCAGAGAGACGGTCCCAGATAAGCTTCACATGATTGAGATGCATGATGTTCCTGAACTGATTTTGAGACAGACCGGAGCAGATGACGTCCTTCGTCGTGAGGTTGAGAAGAGTGTACTTGCGAATGTCATCAGCTTCTGCCATCTTGCATAGATTGGTCAGACCAATCTCAGTGACGGTCCACAGCTCGCTGTTCATCGCCATGAGGAGCTTCTTCATCATGGCCTTCCACTTGGGATACTCATGACCGTCAAAGATGGGGCATGACACAGTCTTTATTCCTGTGGTCGACATAACTAAAACTCGAGGCGGGTAAACCAAAATCACATAGAACAAGGGAGTACCTTGCTCTGATACCAACTGAAAGTGCGTTATATCGACTAGAGGGGGTGAATAGGCGATTTTTATGAATTTTTCACTGAGGAATTTGCAGGTGAGGAAATTCCTTAGCGAAGAAATACTTGCAGCGGAATAAGTACTCAAACGTAAACATAGAAGAACACAACCATGGTCATCATGATGAAATGAAGACAAGCACAGAGTACAGAAAGCGTAATCACAGGATAACACAGGATGAAGACAAACAGACTGAAGAAATTGAACTGAGGAAATTGAGAAAGTCTTCAGTCAAAGTCTTCAAACACAGATATGAATAAATGCACAACACAGTTATGAGGAAATGAAAGAGTTGAGGTAATAGAACCAGTAAGCTTGGTGAAGACAATGATTTGGTAGACCAGTTCCAACTGCTGTCTCAGTTGTACATCTGGTTGGAGCGGCTAGGTATTTAAACCTGAGGACACATAGTCCCGAACACACAGTCCTCGCCGTATTCTCCTTGAGCTAAGGTCACACAGACCTCGCCCAATCACTCGTGGTATGTCTTCAGGTGACTTCCGAACCTTCACAAACTCGGTCACTCGGAGATCCACAATTCCTCTTGGATGCTCTAGACCATGACGCCTAATCGTCTGGAAGAAGCACAGTCTTTAAAGGTAACAAGCGTCATATCCACGCAGGATCAATCTCTT
>NW_025246501.1:0-2507 GCF_018294505.1 Triticum aestivum | reverse complement strand
ACGTCATGCAGAGGATAAAGGGGTTCAACTACCGCAGCAAGTAACAGTTGAATCGTTGTTGTCCTAATGCAGTAAAAGAGAGCAGGAGTGAGAGAGAGGGATTGTATCATAATGAACAAGGGGGTTTTGCTTGCCTGGCACTTCTGAAGATAATATAGCTCTTCATCGGTGTCATCGAAGTCATCGTCGGATCACGTCTATCGAGAGGGGGCAAATACCGGCAACAGAGAAGAAATACAATCAATGCAATGCAAAATATGATGCATGATCATGACATGGCAATATGCTGTGATTTGAGCTAATGCAACTAGCAGCAAGTTAAATGAAGTTGGTTTGAACCCTAGGTTCAAATTCAAACTCCACATGAGGCATTTCAAATGCCATTTATTCAAATTGTTGTACACAGCAGATTTAAGTTGTTCAAACATGCATGAAAATGGTACAAATGGATAGATTGGATTTTTCTGATCATTTTTCATATATAAATTATTTGATTTGGAGCTACGGTTGATTTTATATGATTTTTAGAAGTTTAGGACATTTTCTGGAATTTCCTGTATAGAAATAAATCCAGAAAATACTTATTACGTCAGCATTGCGTCAGGGTGACGTCAGCAGGTCAAAGGCGCCAGCCCAGGTCAAACCTGACGGCTGGGACCCACATGTCAGTGTAACAACTAACTAACATAGTTAGTTAGCGTTAGGTAGCACTAACCTAGGTTAATTAGATCCTGGGCCCACTTGTCAGTGAGTCAACTAATTAACTAAGCTAATTAGTGCTAATTAAACTCACACCTAAACTAAACAGGGGCATGGCCCACGCGTCAGTGACCCTGGGGGGATCAAACCCCAGGTCAAACGAGGTCAAACCCGCCGGCGACTCGACGCCGGCGAGGCCTGAGATGGCGGCGCGGCTCAGAAATCGCCCACGGTCGACCAAATCGACCGCGGTTTGGTCCTACGCGTAGCTGGGGCTCGTGCACATCTAGTAGGCCAAGCGGGTGGAGCTAGGGTGGTCTGAGTCGACGGCGGCGAGCACGAATGCGACGGCCGGAGTTCGGGCGTCGAACGAATCGAGGGTGCAGGGCATGGCAGGAGTCGCGGTTAGGTGCATTGGACTCCTGGGGGTGTGGTGAGCTTAGTGGTGAGCTCGGGCGCATGCTTGCACGGCCATAGTCGCGGTGGTGACATGACCGGCGGCAAGGAGCTGTCGGCTCCGACAGCCACGGTGGTTAGAAGGCGCGGACGGCATGGGGAGAGAGGGGAAATGGACAGGGGCTCACAGTGAGTTCGAAGACCAGGTCGGCGTGCTCGGGGAGGAGGCGGAGACGGCGAATCGGACGACGGCATCCGGTGGCCGTGGTCGGGGAAGAAGGCCGCAAGCGTCGTCTTGGGGCCGTCCTAGCTCGTGTAGCTCGGAGAGGAGGGAGAAGAGGTGGCAGCGGAGCCTCTGAGAGCATCGGCGAGGCGAGGCAGTGGCTGTGGCTGCGGCGGTGAAGAACGGCGGTGACAAGCCCGTTCGGGTGAGTGAGAGAGAGAAATCCAGGGGAGAGGGTGAGGACGGGGGACAGTGAGAGGTGTCCGAGGGCCGCGTGGCGTCTCCCGAAGAAGCCAGGGCGAAGCGGCAAGTAGGAGGTGGCCGGGTGTGCGCCGGCATGCGTTGGCCACGCGCATGTCCTCCTGGCAAGGAGGAAGACGACAGGGGGGTGGCTTCGTGGGCTGGCCCACCAGCTGGGCCAGCGAGCTGCAGTGCTGGGCCGAACAGGTAAGTTAGACAAGTAATTCTCTCTCTTTCTTTTTTTGTTTCAGTTTTTCTATTTTGTTCTGTTTTGATTTGATTTAGTAAAAATACTAGACCACTTGATAAAATGCTGAAATTAATTATGTGGCTAGAACTAAAATATACCAAACCACATAAAATGTTCCAGAATTATTGGACATATATTAATTATATAAGAAATATATATCCAATGCAAATAGTTATTGAATTAATTCAAAGGCCCAAAATAAATGTTTCTGAGATACCAAAAATATTGGTTTGACTTTTACATTTTGCCAATATTTTCAGAGACTAAGAGGAACATTTTCTTGGACTCATTTGATGAGATTTAAATGTTGGTTATTTTTAGGGGTATTCTGAGGCTTCTGAAAATTCCTCAATTCAAATTTCATTTGAATTTAAATATGATGCACACATGGAAGCTGGCATAGGTCAGACCAGAATTAGGGATGTGACAACTCACCCCCACTAAAGAAGAATCTCGTTCCGAGATTCAAGCATAGGGTAAGATGAAAAGGGGGGGGGGACACAGCTAACACAAACTTCGTGAACCAACTTGCACTTCATAGGAACGTCGATGCCTTCATCATCTTTGTCTCGTGATCTTGCTCTAGAAACTTCAACCAACATGACAACGAGAGGGAAAAGAAACTCTAGAAGGATCGATCTTCTCGAAGATCGAACAACTCAGGATCCACTCACAGAGTGAGACATAGCAACATCTCTC
>NW_025246500.1:0-2508 GCF_018294505.1 Triticum aestivum | reverse complement strand
TTGATAATTTGACTTTGCCATGTGATCAAACAACTGAAATACCAACAATTTTGAGTGCATCCATTGAATTAACTATTGATGCAAAAGAACCAATGTTTAATCATTTTGATATGACCTCTAATCTTGGTGATGATTCTGTGTTGAATGACTTATTGCATGTTTGCTTATTTAAGCATGTTGTAGCATGTAAATTTGATGCAAGTAAGGTTTATTCACCAATGTTGGGATGGTTTAATGATGAACATTGTCAATCTTTTGAAATGAATAAGAGCTTCACTTATATGTGCAAACTGAGTTGCAATATTTTCATGCCTTCTACTTCTTGTGCTAATTTTTTGGCTTTAGATTTTATGAACTATGCAAGTTACTCATCTATTCATGTGTCATATATGCAAAAATCAAGGGAAGTAAAAATGGATGACATATACATATACAACATGTACACCTTGTCTCTTTTGTTAGCCACATTTCAGATTAAGCAACGCCGAGGACGGCTTTATTTTCAAGAAGGGGAGGATGGTGAGGACATGACTACCTTGGATATGACCAAAAATATTGCATATATGCATATTTGTCAGGTGATTTCTAGTGCAAACTATTCAATAATCTATTTATGTTATCCAGAACAAAAATACTTCACACACTTTTGTGTTTTGTCTAATTGCAGGTGTATGGGACATTTGTACAATCCACATATGAAGATAAGGAAGAAAGAGATGTTTATTTGTTGTCCAAAAAGTTCTCTCACGTCACTTTTGGCCCAAGAGAAGATAGAGTCCAAGTCTCTCACGTTCTAGATTCAGATTCGGACTGCACAGACATACCTGACTCAAAACGCACACAAGTTTTTCATACGGACTCCGAATTGGGTGATTCTTTTTTTGTTGGAAACTAGATTTCGTGCACTTTCCAACCCAATTGGAATCACCTTCAAATTCGTCCGGAGCGTTGAGTTGTGGACGAAACAATCTGATGCTGCAGCAGAATCCGAGTCAAACTACAAGTCCAAAGGTGTTACATCACCTCCACTTGGGCCCATTGGCCTTGTACGACCTAGATTTAGTTTTAGGCTGCCTTGAGACGTCCTCCCACCTCCTTGGCCGCCACCCCTTCCTCCTATATAAGTAGATCCATCTAGTAGCTTTTCATGGGGATTTGTTTAGTTAAAAGTTAGCCATTGCAACTTCGTGTACTTCGTTTGTGTCCAACGACTAGACCAAGACCGCTTCCGGATCCCCACCATTATCAATACTTCATATATATTTGCAATATTCAGATTGCTTTATCATATTCTTGCTCGTTCTTCGATTGCTTGCAGGAATAGACCTTCATGGTCAGGCTGACCGTGCTTCCAGCATCGTCAGTAACCTCAGGAGATTGGTTTAGCGATTGCTAAGGCGCAACGTCGTGCATGTTTGTAGTCGGATCGTCAAAGTCGTCTCCACCAAATCGATAGTTATCATCTCATCGAAAGATCGGGACCCTCGCCTCTATCATTTACGTGCTGTTTTTATTGCTCTACGTGATGCACGTTTGTTTGGTAACCTTGGGAAGTGCACCTTTTGCACCGACCGAGTATCTTTTCTTGGCTATGTTGTTACTCCACAGGGAATTGAAGTTGATAAAGCCAAGATTGAAGCTATTGAGAGTTGGCCGCAGCCCAAAACGGTCACACAAGTGAGGAGTTTTCTTGGCCTCGCTGGATTCTATAGGCGTTTTGTGAGAGATTTCAGCACCATTGCTACACCTCTCAATGAGCTTACAAAGAAAGATGTGCCTTTTCTTTGGGGTACCGCACAGGAAGAAGCCTTCACGGTATTGAAAGATAAGTTGACACATGCTCCTTTACTCCAACTTCCTGATTTTAGTAAGACTTTTGAGCTTGAATGTGATGCTAGTGGAATTGGATTAGGAGGTGTGTTATTACAAGATGGCAAACCTGTTGCATACTTTTCTGAAAAATTGAGTGGGCCTAGTCTGAATTATTCTACTTATGATAAAGAATTATATGCTCTTGTTCGGACTTTAGAAACATGGCAACATTATTTAAGGCCCAAAGAATTTGTTATACATTCTGATCATGAATCTTTGAAACATATTAAAAGTCAAGCTAAACTGAATCGTAGACATGCTAAATGGGTTAAATTCATTGAGACTTTCCCTTATGTCATTAAACACAAGAAGGGAAAAGAAAATGTTATTGCTAATGCATTGTCTCGTCGCTATACTATGCTTTCACAACTTGACTTCAAAATATTTGGTTTGGAGACCATCAAAGATCAATATGTGCATGATGCTGATTTTAAAGATGTAATGCAGAATTGTAAAGAAGGAAGAATGTGGAACAAGTTTGTTGTTAACGATGGATTTGTGTTTCGTGCTAACAAGCTATGCATTCCAGCTAGCTCCGTTCGTCTTTTGTTGTTGCAGGAGGCGCATGGAGGAGGATTAATGGGACACTTTGGCGTGAAGAAGACGGAGGACGTACTTGCTACACATTTCTTTTGG
>NW_025246499.1:0-2508 GCF_018294505.1 Triticum aestivum | reverse complement strand
TAGAGAGGGTTACGACATAAACTGGATGCACTTCATGTACAAACTGGACAATCTCTTAGGAAGTATCAGGGCCGATTTTGGACGAAAACTCATCTGTTACACGGGCTATTCAATATTTTAATAACTTAGTACAACTCCGGACTTTTTCTGTGTTCAGATGCAGAATTCAAATCCACGTCATCAACTTTCAACCCTTTCTGACATAATTTGCTATTTTCGATGCATTACTGATTTGTTTTCAGAGATAAATCACCGTGAAAGTGGAAAGCAGTACAAAATGAACTCTGAAAAGGTTGAAACTTAGCAAGGTATCATCATTTCACCCGCATAGCACGTGCAAAAAAGTAGAGAGGGTTAAGGCAAAAACTGGATGCACTTCATGTACAAACTGGACAATCTCTTAGGAAGTATTAGGGCGGGTTTCGAACGAAAACTCATCTGTTACACCGGCTATTCAATATTTTAATAACTTAGTACAACCATGGACTTTTTCTGCATTCATATGCAGAATTCAAATCCATGTCATCAACTTTCAACCATTTCTGACATAATTTGCTATTTTCGATGCATTTACTGATTTGTTTTCAGAGCTAAATCACCGTGAAAGTGAAAAGCACCAGAAAATGAACTCTGAAAAGGTTGAAACTTGGCAAGGTATCATCATTTCACCCGCATACCATGTGCAAAAAAGTAGAGAGGGTTATTGAGGGAGTCCTGGATAAGAGGATATCCGGACAGCCGGACTATATTATTTGGCCGGACTGTTGGACTATGAAGATACAAGATTGAAGACTTCGTCCCGTGTCCGCATGGGACTCTCCTTCGCGTGGAAGGCAAGCTTGATGATTCGGATGATAGATATCCTTCTCCGTAACCGACTTTGTGTAACCCTAGCCCCCTCCGGTGTCTATATAAACCAGAAGGTTTAGTCTGTAGGACGACAACAATCATAATCATAGGCTAGCTTCTAGGGTTTAGCCTCTATGATCTCGTGGTAGATCAACTCTTTTAATACTCATATCATCAAGATCAATCAAGCAGGAAGTAGGGTATCACCTCCATCGAGAGGGCCCGAACATGGGTAAACATCGTGTCCCCAGTCTCCTATTACCATTAGCCTTGGACGCACAGTTCGTTACCCCCTACCCGAGATCTGCCAGTTTTGACACCGACATTGGTGCTTTCATTGAGAGTTCCTCTGTGTCGTTGCTGTAAGGCTCGATGGCTCCCTCAACCTTCAACAACGCAGTCCAGGGAGAGACTTTTCTCCCCGGACAGATCTTCGTGTTCGGTGGCTTCGCTCTGCGGGCCAACTCGCTTGGCCATCTGGAGCAGATCGAGAGCTACGCCCCTGGCCATCAGGTTAGGTTCGGAAACTTGAATTACACGGCCGATATCCGCGGAGATTGGATCTTTGACAGATTCGGGCTTGCATCAGGAGGCCGAGCAGTCACGACGATCACGACTTAAATCTGCTGTCGGACAGTATTCGGGATGTCGCCCTGCAGCTGCTCTAGACCTAAATCCAAGGCAGATCGCGTCGTCCAAGGATGGGTGGATGGACCTCACAACGGAGGCCGCATACTCCTCGGCGATAGAGCCAAACACAGATTCCACCGTTAAGGGAATCTGCGTCACCGGACCCCCGGACTCGTGTCCAGGTGTTGGTTCCGAACCACGCGCCCCCGGGCCCATCGAGTCCGATTGGGCTCCAGTAATGGAGTTCACCGCCGCGGATATCTTTCAGCACCCCTCCTTTGGCGATGTGCTAAATTCATTAAAGTCTCTCTCTTCGTCAGGAGATTCCTGGCCGAACTATGTCCGGCTCGAGTGGGAAGCAGGCGACGAAGAAATTCGTTACCCACCCACCACCCACTTAATAGCCACTGTCGATGATTTAACCGACATGCTTGACTTCGACTCCGAAGACATCGACGGTATAGACGAAGATGCAGGAGAAGAACAAGAACCACCACCCACAGGGCGCTGGACAGGCACCTCCTCATATGATATATATATGGTGGACACCCCCAAAGAAAACAATGGCGATAAGGTAACAGAACATAACCCCTCAGGGAAGAAATCAAAGCATGGGCGTCATCCGCACCGCGCTAAGCCCCGCCACAGCAATACTGGCATAGGAGAAGAAAACAATCCAGACGGTGCCGAAGAGGAATACAATCCTGATCAGCCTACCTTTGAACAGGCCTACCTTTGATCCCATAGAGTAGGAGCACTTTAAACGCCGGCTTATAGCCACTGCAAGAAGCCTGAAAAAGAAGCAGCAGCAGCTCCAAGCTAATCAAGATATGCTCGCAGACAGATGGACCGTGGTCCTGGCGGCCGAGGAATACGGACTTGAGCCCCCCACCAAAGGTTACCCAAAGCACAAGTTGCTACCTCAACTAGAGGAGGAGGCCGTAGAGCCTACACTACCAGCACAAGACCAAATACCAGCCCGCACCCCCACGCCAGTTCTCTACGGCCCGGGGCAATACGCAGGACCTG